>NW_024609884.1:19795038-20069316 GCF_016920785.2 Ixodes scapularis | reverse complement strand
GTTTTCTCGTTTTCTTTTTTATTTGTTAATAGTGGGGGGAACAGGAGCTACCAGGCTTCGTCTCACAAAACGAACGCAGTTTTTCCATAGTTTAATTTAGAAATATAAAGACATTATCACCAATAATTGCTGATATAAAACTTTTGCACGCGCACTTCGATTTTCTTTTTTTCTTTTTTCAATTTGTTTAGACATTACATGATGTTCGCGGCAAGACTAAAGACCGGATCGTCTGACGAGGCCTCGGTGCCGCTAAGTAGTAAATGAAATAATACAATATATTGTATAAACACTATCGACAGGCCAGCAGAATATCATTCTGCTGGCCTGCCGATAGTTTTTCTTTAAAATATTGTACACAACATGCCATTTAGGAATGCTTCAGCAGCAAAGAAACAAATAAAAATAGATAAAAACACATAAGAAAAAACAGCAATAGCGTCAAGCGCCGCGAAAAGCAATAATACAAAATTCATTATTTCAGTTCTTGTCCGTGGCTATCATCAGTTTGTTTCAATATTATCTTGTATTTATTTAGCGAGAGATAGCTCTAATGAACTTCATTGGTTTATAGCGTGTGTTGCTCTTTCTCGCGTAAGTTGAAACGTGGTGGCGCCAGTAAGCAAATAGCCTAGCCACCCCCCCCCCCCCCCCCCCCCCCTATCCTCTTCCGGTTCTGAAATAGACGGCGGATTTCGCGATAACTGCGAAATCAAATAGAGACCTTTTTCGCAAGGGGGCCGCCATCTTGAATTATCGTCACTCCCAGTATGGGCGAAAACATTGTTTTGCCGTCGCCACGCCAATAGGATACATGTAGGACATAAATGTAACAGTCACCCATTCTCATTTTGTCTCCCCTCTATTTTTGTTACTAGATGTCCAGGTTAAAATGTTTTATTATTTTCTCGTCGCCCATATCGGATATGCCTACCAGGTTTGGGCAGTATCGCGATACAAATGTATCGCGATAGTATTTCAGAAATACATTTCGTATCTGTATTTCTGTATCGCGATACATTTTTTTCACCAGTATCTGTATTCCTGTACCGAAATACATTTGGAATGTTTCTTTGTATCGCGATACAATCAGGATGAAATGTATTTCGTTACATTTCTTGAGAAATACTGCCCCCCCCTCCCCCCCCCCCCCCCCCCCCCCCCCCCCCCCCCCCCCCCCGAAAAAAAACAAAAAACAAGTCCGAACTCATTTTTTTTTTTTTTTTTACTTCTGAGGGTACCAGAGTCAAAGAGATGCTGGGGCATATAGTTACTATGCTGACCAAGGTTCCTTCCGATTCTGCAAACCATTTTACTATGCGTCCTCTTCTCTCTTCTGAGAAGTGCTGCGTAGTCAGGGGCTCGAACCAGGTGGCGTACCAGGAGTGGAGTCAGAGCACCTTCTGCCGCAGGTCCTTAGGTAGGGATTTCTTGAGTCAATGTTTGCTGGCATCCAATACCCGCTGCTAACCGTCTCTCTCGCCTTAGCGTACACAGTACACCCAGCCGGCAAAGCCGAGTCACATTTCGTTGCAGCACCAGCCCGGCGGTGGTTGACTTGAAATAGTAGAAAGACTCACGCTGTGAAGTTCAACACATATTCGAATGCACCTGCGGCTGCGCCCGTAACATTGCACAGCTCAAGGGTACGTCATCAGCCGACGTGAACGTGACCCGCTGCTCATCCGAAACCCAGGAGGAGGCCAGAAGTGGCCTCGCTGTGCCATCCCAGACTACGTACTCCCGCGACTCGTCTCGAGACCGCTGTTTCTCGGACAGCTCGCACCTGTGCCGGCAATATCAGCTCGCAATCCACGAGGTCTCTGTTTGGATAATGCTAGGCAAAAGTTGAGGACTGCAATCCGTGCGTCGGTGGCGGAGGGTCGGTAGTAAGGACCTTCATAACAGGGATGCTACCGTATCGGTTTTTCAACCGTAACAGAAGATAAGACATGTATTCCAAGATGCTTCAAGTGGTTCACTATTCTCAAAAATTCCAAATGACACTGCATACACGATCTTCAACGAGGTAACCTACAACGAAAGTACGTATTGTCCTTTCATAGAGCAGCGTGATAAAGTTTCATGTTCAAGTCCACACCAACATATAAAGAATACTAGTTCACTCCACCGTGACATCATGTGATCAATGTTGACAGGATTCCCTCGTCAGACAGATATGATGTCATGGAAGGGACCACGGTCAGCCCTTGATGGAACGTTTTGCTGGGCCCATTGAAGACTCCTTGTCGTCCGAAACCACTACCTTGAAGGCAAAGTGCCAAGCCTACAGGAAAGTAATTTCGGGATCGAAAACATCCACTTCAAACTCCCAAGCTTCATCTCAGTTGGCGTTTCAAAAAATTTGGAAAATGTATTGCACTCTCAGTATTTCTGTATTTGTATTTCCGTCCTCCCTCAAATGTATTCCTGTATTTGTATTTCCAAATACTTTTTGCCCCTTTTTAAAATGTATTTCCGATACGTATCGCGATACATTTTTACAGATGTATCTTATTATCAGTACTTTAGCCACAATTTTAATGTATTTCAGTATTTGTATTTCCAAATACATTTTTGAGTATTTCTGCCCAACTCTGATGCCTACCAGGTGGCTGGGGACGACAGTAAGCGAAAAAAGGTATACACACGCTATCTTCTGGAAAGGGCCACGCATAGGACTGTCAGACTTAATTCACTCTTATGGTAAAAGAATGATGAGTAAAAAATACGGATTTATATGTGACCCGGAAGTAGGGTGTACTAGAATGGGGAGGTGTGCCGTCCGGCGGCTGGGGGAGTGTCGCGATGTGTGAGCTGGCCGGTGAAACTGTGTGTGTATAAGCGTTGGAAATAATAATGAGGGGGAAGGAGGGGGGATGAGAGCTAATAGTGTATGTGCACAGGGCGTATTTGTCACTGGCTCAAAGGTGAAGGCGCTATGGGGCAGAGCGTGGCCATCCGACGGCTGAAAATGGTCGTATTTTTCGTTTGTTTTTCTCTGCTCGGTTGTGACGAAGAATAATTTCGATCCCTTCTCAAACCCCTGTGAAAAAGCGTAATTTTCGCGAGCGGCAGAAGCTTACATTCCAAGCTAAAATGTCTTTCGGGAGAGGTCAGTTACTTACACAATCTTGCTTCCTTATTTTTTTTTTTTTTTTTCGTTTTGCTGGTTTAGAAGAATAATTGTCTATCTCACTTTACATATCAGCATTAAGAAAGCGAAGTCTGAGTATGATATGATATGCGACGCTTTCCTCTCCACTTTAGTGCCCATGCTTTTTTAAATAGTTTTTCGGCAGCTGTTCATTTTGTGGACGTTTAAATACCTAGTTTTTGTTTTTTTGTGCCGCGTGGATTATTCAAAGCGAGCTTTCCTTGACTTCTACCTTCTTAACCAAAGCGGCGTTTGTCAACTACTGGTTTCTAAATTAATTTTGTTTAACTGTTGACAAACGACGACGATGATCTGCAAGCCTGTTTATGGATGGTTCAGAAAACTACAGTCTGGAGCTTTCAGAACCATGCTTGCACAGGCTTGCAGCTCACTGTCGTCGTTTGTTAACAGTGAAACAAAATTTCCTAAGGAACCGGAAGTTGCTAAACGCCGCTCACCTATTGATTTCATCTAGTGAGCATGCATCATATCAAAATAAACATCAAGACTGGAAAAATAAATGGAGCAACTTCAACTCCTGTCTTTTTTATTGAAAAGCAATCCATCGTGCGAAAGTTCGTTTCCTGTGACAACATGTCACACAGGTCACAGATACTTTTTAGATATTTTTTTATCTCTGCATCACTTTTGTTTTTCTTCTCTTTTTCCCCCTTGGAATGAGACGATTCCATTCCACGAACACAGAGGCGTCGTTCGGCGTCGGAGACAGGAGTGTTCCTCTTTGCATGTGTTGTAACCCACGTTGCATACCGGCACAAAACACCACCGCTCCGTCTTTTTCATAACCGTAATTGGCATCGTTTGGAGTCGCTTGTCTCTTCGGCACAGCTAGCAGCCACACAATATTGTAACGCTTCACACACAGCGCAAAACAAGAAGAAATAGTCTCGCCAACACGTCCCAAGCCAGCCTCGTTAAACGCTGCCTGAACGAACTCTTGGTACCGCCGCAGACATATACACGTTACCCCAAAAAAGTAACTAAATACAGTTACGCGTTACTCGCTCAAAAAAAGATCGAGGTACACCTAAGCATTCCTTATGAGTTGTGAATGCGAAAGCACGCAAGCCGCTCGTCCGCTCCCTTTTTCGTCTGCTGCGTACTTTTCGTCGCCGGTCGGCGCGTGTGCTCCCCTGGTGACCTTGGACGCTCCGCGCTGATGGACACGCAGCGCCATGGGGTACGCGGTCGTGGAAACTGACGAGCGCAGAAGCCAATCGGAGACCCGTCGACGGGCGCCAGCCAATGGAACTGAAGGAAACTATCTGCCCTTTTCGCGCTTCAGACTGATGACGTCAGCTCGCTCCATGAGACAGTTAGTAGTGCTTTCGCAATAAAAGTAACTAAATACGTTACTCGTTGCCGATCTTCAAAAGCGAGACTTTACCTCGAAGGTATCGAGTTATTTTTCTCGTTGCTTTGACGACCAAATACACATCTGCTTTTGTTTTATGGTTTATCGTTTTCTTTTCATTGGTCGTTGCTATTAAGCAGCAGCTGCCTCTCGAAGTTTTCATCAGTTATGTTTCTCCGCTTCCTTGAGAATACATTTCCGGCAACGTTGAAGAGTCGTTCTACTGACGCGCTCGAAGGAACGGCAGTGTTGTGCTTCAGGGAGAGCTGGTGAATCTGGGATTCCCCTATCTCTTTTGTTATCTATACGCTTCTAAAGTTCGAAGTTGACAATAGGTTCTGTGCCTTCCGGTGTTGGCAACCTCCGGGTTTACATTCGGTCTGCATGCCCATACATCATACAAAAGACAGACTGGGAACACGAGTCACCGCAATATCCGTGGTTCGAATGCCCCGTGCTAAGTTTCTCACAGGAATCTCTGCCATGCGGCATTCAAAGCACGAATCTCGCGGTGACTCGCGTTCGAATCTGCATGCAGACTGTCTTTTGCATTATGTATAATGCCCGTGTCCCACTAGAGCGACAGACAGAAACAAACGACAGCGACAAGCCTCAAACCAGAGTCTTTCGCGATTTGAGCGGCTTTGTAGAATAAAGGAGGCTACGCTCAAACACGAGCATCATGCACGCGAGGGTATCTTTGGCAGGCTTGCAACCGCTCGTGTTTACTTCAGGAGCACCGAACGACTAAACGGCTGCCAAAGGTACCATCGCGACCATGCCGCATAAGTTGGAGGCTTGTCGCTGTCTTTTGTTTCTGTCTGTCGCTCTAGTGGGACACGGGCATAAGCAGTGTGACCCCGGCTTTATTGTGTTCGCTGGGTGAAGGACATACACAGCTGTACAGTTCGACTGACATGTTCAGAGATAAACGCTGCTATACTGTCATTCTGTTTATTTGTTTTTCGGGTTGCCCATCTGCCTTTGTACCAATAGACGCATAATCCGGTTCGAATCAAAACGAGGCTGTTTATATGGTGTTGTACAGGTCACTCCTCAATAGTAACGAAATACCGGTACTCGTTACTTGGCTTTAAAACTTAAAAGTAAATATGTACGTTACTTGTTCCTTTTCTAAAAAGAAGTAACTAAATACGCTACTTGTTACCGATAAAAGCAACCAGGTACAAGTAACTCGTTACTAGTAACGCGTTACGTATATGCCTGCCCCGCTGTGACTGGCAGCGCCACGCCAGGTCCCTGCGGCAGAATAGGGCCACACGACACCCAGCTCCTATGGAAAGGCAAATGCGGTCGGCACACCTCCCAGTTCTACTACACCCTACCGGAAGTGTACCGGAGCTACCCAATAGGTGGCGCCACTGAGTATGCTGCCAAACAAAAAAGGGCGAATTCACTGGACGCCATATTTGAGGGCGATGTTTAGAGCGCATGCTCAGAAGGAGCGTACATTAAAGGGGTCATGAAACGATTTTCCTACTTCTTCCTCCTTAGGTTTAATCCTCAACTCAAATGCGAATTGTGAAATCACGTGGTCGTGACATTCCTTCGGCACCGGTGCGATGACTCCTAGCTTCCACCGTGCTTTTTATACACACCATAGAACTTGTCATTCCCCAGTGACAATAAGTTCCGTCAGGGCACTCATTGGCCACGAACGCGAATCCAAATATTCGTCGACGGATTGATTGTTGACGAGCGCATACGTCCGAGTGACGCAGTTCTCGTGTCCAATGCGTGAGCTGGGCTCTGCTGACGTCAGTTTGGCGCCGGTGACGCGCTTTTGGAACCGCGGATGTATCATAGTGAAAAGGCGGAGAACTTTCGAAGGCAAGAAGGTACAAAATAGTCCGCTATATTTTTTAATGTTCGTACCGAAAAGCTGGCTTTTGACTTTCTAGCCTCTTTATTTTGGCCAACTAAACGATATGCCATTTGTAAAGTCCCAATTTAAAATCATTCATCCCAACCCAAAATTCGTTTCATGGCCCCTTTAACAGCCTGCTAAGACCGGCAATCTTGATGGTGCGGAATGCACGTTGCAAAATAACTGTGGAGGCTCGCCGTGAGCACGCGCTCAGCAGTCGCGCATGCACACAGCTATGGCCTCCAGTGAGTACTCCCTACAGTATGGTGGTGGTCCGTGTCGCGAAGAACAAGCCAGAGGTTAGGCTATAGTTGTTTCTACGAACTGCACTGATAACGACGACTGTTTGCATTTACCAATTTACAAGGGCGAGCGCCACGCTTATCACAGTCGCGGGTCACGCGAACAAAATAAATAAGAAATTTTTTGCTTTTTAGTCGCTGGATTCAGATTGCGCTCGCTCAAGTTTTGCGCCACGGAAAAAGCTTGCGGAATGTGTAACAACCTTAAATCTCGTCGTAATAATGACGGGCACACTAGGCCCGCCGCGCAATAGACCCTTTGCAAAAACCGCTAAGTGGCAGCGAACATTTAAAGAGCCTGTATTACAGAGAATTTCCAACTGCCCGATCGAGGTCACGTGGTTTATGGGCCACATTTTCAATAAGAGCTACAGGTGACGAACGCGTTGGTCGTCCGCGAGCGTCTCCGCCTTTCCACCGGCTATCCTCCTAGTCAGGCGATAACGCAGCGCATGCGCACTAGCGATCAATCTCCGATGGAGGCGTCCGCCATGAAACTGCAAACGCTCCCCATGGTTTGAGTTGGACCCTCTCTACAATCTAGGCTCTCTACGAACAATAGGCGACAGAGGCGACGCCGCCGGCGTACTCCTTTCACATAAAAGAGGCTGCGAGTGAACAATCTGCGCTACTTTTCGCCGAGTTTCGCGGAGAGGCCGTCGGAGCCATTTTGCCTGCGCACAGGAAAAAAGAAATGTCCACAATGGTATTCGCTCCTTCTGGTGTGAGCTGAATCGTGGTGGCGCCAGTGTGCAAATAGCCCCCAATCACTTCCGGTTCCGAACTAGATGGCGGGTTTCGCAGTATTTGCGAAATCAAATATACATTCTATCTTCTAGAAACGGGCCCTCACGGCACTGTCGGACTTAATTCACCCTCACGATGAAAGGAACGTGACTAAAAAATCAAGTAGGAAATATGCTTGAACCAAAAGTGTGTCGGGGCTACGGGGCTACCCAATAGATGGCGCCACTGAGTTTGTTGCCAAACAAAAAAAAAAAAAGGGGGCGAATATAGTGAAAAGACTGTAAGTGGGCCGGCGAGCTGGTGGTAGCTAATCATGTCGTTTAACACCTGGGATGGCTGATTCCCACTAGAACGGCAAACAGAAACCACCGACACCGACAAGCCTCAAACACGTGCAGTATGCACGCGATGGCATCTTCGGCAGGCTTTCAGTCTTCGCTGCTCGTGCAGAAAGCACGAGCGATTGCAAGCCTCCAAAAAATACCGTCACGTTCACGATGCTCGTGTTTAGGGCTTGTCGGTGTCGGTTGTTTCTGTATGTCGCTCTAGTGGGACACGTGCATTAGAGAACTGTAGGCCCCGAAAAATGACGGCGCAGAGAATAAAAGAAATATGGGGCTGTGTTTAAGATTCAAATGCACGGAGCCACTCCAAGCGCTCGCACCTGAGTGTAACATTTCGTCCAGAACGTCGACTGCGCTAACCGGTTGGCGATTTCCAGTAGACTATTCTTGTCTCATTTTTAACGACTTGGAAGAAGAGAGATACCTTTTTTCTTTTTTCTTTCTTTTTTTGGAGGCACCAGCTGATACGTCCAATAGCGGGAAATACACATTCGTGGATGAGGTCACCAACAGAAACGCAGGGGGGGGGGGGGGGGGGGGGGGGGGGTTGCTCTCACTCCGTAGCCAATGAGATTGCACAATTAGCCGATAAGAACACAATGGCATGAACTGCAAAGCAAATTAGGGTGAACATAATACGCTCTGCGTTTAATAATCTGCCAGCGACCCTATACTTGCACGTCTACTTACGCGCAAAACACTCGAAGAGCCAATCTCTGCGATCTACGAAATCAGCTCAGCGAATGATGAGGCGGAACATCCGTTTAGACCTAAAAATTAACTCTGTGCTGTGGCATTACGCAATACATTGCGTAATGCCACATCGCAGACTTCATTTTAAGGTCTAAACGGATGTTCCGCCTCCTCATTCGCTGAGCTGATTTCCTGGATCGCAGAGATTGACTCTTTGAGTGTTTTGCGAGTAAGTATAACGCACAGGCATTTATTAGAGTGTAGTTTGCCATATTATCGTTGTCACACGCCCCGCCCCGACATGACTCGCTTGCGTGCCATCTATATCACCGAGTCACGCGTCACGTTTTCTCGGTTATCTGAGCTAAAACATCGTAGAAATTACTCCTTACCAGCGGCGCTATTGGAGTTCCGAAATTCGAGGGGCGGGCGGCAATTTAGCAGCGGAAGGGCCACGCCCTCCCCACGAGACCTTCGGTATACGAAACATTTCTCTGCGCTGTCAACCGGGAGGCTCGACGGCTCGCGCGTGCTGCTGTGTTCCGTATACCAGGATAAACGGCCCCGCTGTCACGAGACTGAGCCGACCTCATGCGCGACCCCGCACCGGTGCCCACGTGCACGACGTGCGTGGCGCGTCGGCCGCAGCGCCGAAACTCCGCCGCCGTCCCCCCGAGGAGTATCCCCATCTCGGGGCCCAATCTCGAGGCAGGCATCGAACACAGCGCGTGTAGGCGGGGAAGCGTGCTACCCGATCCCGATTGTCGATAAGGCCGGCCATCAGAGTTCCTCGCACGTTGTTTTCGGGGGAGGGCCCCCGTGGGCACAGGTGGGCATCAGGATCCGACCTAGAGTTATAGCATGATGACCAGGTCGGCCGTGTGTTCCGTGCGTCGGCGCCCGCGACGGGTCGGTCGCGTGTTTCGACGTCGTGAAGGCCCCGCGGGGCTTTTAATGCGGAAAGAGTTCCAAACGGCATTTTATTGTCTCCGAGTGCCTCGATTCAGTTGTTGGTACCCAACAACTTGCTGTCTTGCCACGCATTTTGTCTTCTAAGAAAAGAGCTTCACTTAAGTTAGTTTTTGCCCGCGTGTTCACCTAAAAGTTCAAATGCTGTAGTGTTCACTAAAAAGATATAATAGTCACCGACAAGATAAGTACGGAGTCTCCTTTACGATGCCCCGTCTCCAGCACACGTTCATTGCCTTCTGGCGTGCTTCGCATGCACGCTGGAGGCCCACGAGATGCGCAAGCGTTATCGAAGCTCGCGCATGTCACTGTCGTTCACGCAACTGCTGGCTTCCTCGCGTTACGCGAGCTTACGCATGCTTACGTCCAGAGTCACAGGGACATCCGCGCTACACGTATAAACCGTGGCAACCAACTAAAGGGGTAGTTTTCGCACCCGACATTCGAGACATGGATGTCCGGCCGCGGCTTATAACGTAACGCAATAGACGCATAAGCAATCGTTGCTGGCAACGAACGCTGTGCAGTACGAAGCTCGAAGCAGGTGGCGCGAACGTGCAGTATAATTTTTTTTTTTCGCACTTTCACCTAACTTCTCGCGTCAAACCCGCACTGACCGACGTCAACGTCAGGGGCATGCGAACTACGGAGAGACCTCCAGTGCTAAAGCCGCGGTCATTCTGCTAATATATGAAGCCGCTCTGCAGACACTGTGTCTCAGGTCTTCCCTGTGTGACGGTCATACTGGTCATACAAACACTGTCCGCAGACATGTTCAAAACACGTATGAAGCGAACGTGCTTCGATCATGCTTGAGTCATGGTTCCGGTCATGATATATCTGCATTGAACACCGTGCCTTTTGCATGGTGTATGGGCAGCTGTGGCTTCAAAGAATCCCCAAGTTGTCCACATATGCATCACTGTCCTAAGCTCTAACCATCTGCAGGATTTTTTTTTTTTATATAATAGTTTATTTTGTTTTTTTTGCGCGCGTTTAAGGCCGAGACTTTTTTTTTAATTATTTCTTGAGCGCATGCACTTGAAGTAAAAACCTGCGAGGACGCATAAGCTTCGCCTTTAAGAGTGGAACGCGATAGCATTATCGAGCCCCTTTCGCACCGCTTTTTCATTCGGTTCTCACGCTCTTCCTGCCAGTGAGCAGCAAGTGCGACGCGCATGGCCTAGTCAGTATATCCGTCTCCCAGCTGAAGGGTGCGAGTTCGAATCCCGCCTAAAATTCGTCAAATTTTTCTTTAAGGCAAATTGATTACTTTATAAAGTGTAATCACTTGAGACATGCGGCTACCTTCCATTCGCATTACGTGTAGTGTTTTTTTTCATCACTTTCATTCAACGCGTGACGTCCCGTTTCACGGGAGCGTTGTGGATTCGACATTCCCGCGGGAGGTTACGTGACTGTTACTTCATGACCCTATCGACCAATCAGGATTTTCTCCTCACGACGTCACCGACGCCGGCTTTTCTGCGACGCGAGCTCCTTGACGCTTTCGCGTTAAAATGTCACTCTCGAATGAAACAGTGTACGGTATATGACACGGTGCACGGCTCTGTCGACTCTAAAGGGACGCGTGCCTCGGCGTTGAGAAAATATCTCGAATCTGAACAGAACGAAAGGTATACGTATCAATTTTCGTACTTTTCCCGTCGGCCTAAACGCAGGCAATTCACGACCTAATGATCTCCATCGCCGCAGTTCCTCGCTGCGGAGTGAGGGGCACCGAACGGGCGATGGCAAACAACTCCATTATCACCGTTTATGCGCGTATATTAAAGCGTTCACGTCGAAATACGAACGCTTTGGGCGAGTCTCGCACGACGAGGGTAATTTCGCTGCGAGCGTCTAATTCGCGTCCCCTGGCCGTGAAGTGCAGGCGCTGCACGGGCCTAACGCCGTCACCAAGATGGCGTCCGACCGCAGCGCCCCCCGCCGCGCTCCACTCTCGCCGCTCTCGCCCATCACTGGGTGACTATGGTAGAGGCGTGCCGAAGAAGCGAAAAGGTGACCGACCGCAAGAGCACGACGAGCGCGCGCTGGCCGCGCTCTTGTGGGCGCTCCCATTTCGGCGATTGCGGCCCGATTGCGCCGGCGGCTTGTCGGCTGTCAGGTTCCGTGCCTAAACGCGGCCGGATCGGGAAATCGAGTAGGCTCCAGGGGCGAGAGCGGCTGGCAGCCGCCGCTGCGCGACGTGCTCTCGGGCTCTTCGTCAAGGCGGACGCTGCGCCGCCGACCGAGCTGTCGTGGACGCTGCTTCGCCGGGCGTTCCTGCGGCCACGACGAACTTGTAATCGAATAAGAAGCAGCCCTGTCTACAAACACATGAATATGCGCCGGGCAATGAGTGCGCTTGTGCCGGCCGTCAGACGCCCACTGTGTGGGCGCCGACGAGCCAAGTGAAAGAGAACGCGCTGCTGAAAGAGGCGGAACGTTAGCGCGACGTTAACTTGCGCAGACATGCAAATTAGGCAGACTGCACACGCGCAGGCCGGGGTGTTTGCTCGTTCTGCGGGAGGGAGGGCTGTTCGGGAACCCTCGGCGCCGTTTGGCAGACAATTTCCCGTGCAGGCCGCCAGCAGCGGCTTGCCACCGCGACGCCCCGGGCCTGCGGGGACGCCTCGGGCCGTCCGTTTTAATCGCGTTAACGCGGACCAGTCGGCCTTTTACTTCGGCGCCTCTGTTGCTCATGCTGTCGAGCCGGGAGCGTCCAGCCTCGGGGGAGGAGAGTGAGGATCACCTTCCTCGAGGGAGGTCATTGGCACGCATGAGAAGCGAAGAACACACACACACAAATATATATATATATATATATGTTCATATATGGTGTTCTATTTTAATTCGAACAAATTTATTACCGAAATTCCGTAAGGGATGCACTAATACAGTTTGGGCAGGTGAGTTATGCGACCAGGGGGACATTATGTGGTTGGCTAATCTTTGGGATAAGTCGGCTAATTAAGTCAAATTTGTTAATTAACGTTGTAATTAATGAAAATATATATATGATTGCAATTAGAAACTTGCTGAGCGTCATTGAAAACCACTAAATCAACTCTTTTTAGAGAGACTTGAAGCTCGGGGGCTTCCGCGTTTTGACCGCGGAAGCGTTTTGCCACTGCCAGCTTTGCGCCTGCTTCACGAGGGGTAACTTTGGTGCGCCCCCGAGTTTGCCACGAGCTTCAAATCCTTCTAAAATTTACTGATATAGTAGTTTTCAATTATGCTCAGTATGTTTCTAATTGAAACCATATGATTGTTTTTACTAATTAAGACGTTAATTAAGGAAGTTTAGTTAATTATCCGACTTATCGCAAAGATTAGTAACCCACATAATGTCCCCCTGGCCGTATCACTAACCTGCACAAACCGTATTAGTGCATCTTTTACGAATGTTTTGTAATAAATGGGGGACACCTTTATATATATTATACACATATATTATAAGGGGGCCATGAAATAAATTTTGGGCTGGGATTAATGACTTTAGGGACTATTTCGCACCTTGTTTCCTTCGAAAGCTCTCCGCCTTTTCATTGTGATACATCCACCGTACCCAAAACACGTCAGCCGACCCCAGCTCTCGCGTTAAACACGAGCACTGCGTCACTCAGGCGTATTCGATCGTAACAATCAATCCGTCGATGAATATTTGGATTCGCGTTCGTGGCTAATGAGTGCCGTGACGGCATTTATCATCACTTGAGAATGCCAAGTTCCATGGTGTGCTTAAAGGGAAGCTGAAGCGGTTTTA
The DNA here is from genome assembly GCF_016920785.2 of Ixodes scapularis. Classification (NCBI taxonomy): domain Eukaryota; kingdom Metazoa; phylum Arthropoda; class Arachnida; order Ixodida; family Ixodidae; genus Ixodes; species Ixodes scapularis. Next base: position 20,056,072 of record NW_024609884.1, on the reverse strand, counting down.
AATATGAGGAGAAACAACTAAGCGTAGTTAATGAGACCTCAGCCATCACGAATATCGTATTCGTTTGGTCATTTTCTGCACGGATTAATCGGAGAAGCGCCTTCAACGTAGCGCCGAAGCTACGCCTCTTTGAAGCAGAGGGAAAGGGGAGAGAGTAGGAAGCCCGTCACCCGATGTCACAAAAGGTCCGGCTGGACCAAAAAGCACAGTGGAAGATTGGAGTCGTCAACTCCGATGCCCAAACACGTCACGATCACGTGATTTCTCATTTCGATTTTGAGTTGAGGATTAAAGCTGGATACTTGCGTGAGTGAACTCCGAGTCGTATAAAACTTTTGCGTTGATTGTGTAACATTCTATGCGGAGAGAATTGAGAAAGAAGAAGGAAGCTATAGCGCCTGATTGCCTCAACAGTCAGATGTATAGGCCTGCAACAATATCTGACTTGGATGAGACGCTTAGAAGAGATAAAAGCCCGACATCCACAATTTTTTTTTGTTTTTCTTTTTGTATTTTTTGAGCGCGTTTTTTCTTTCTGTGACCTATGAACGCGAAACTAGACTTGTCCTGACGAAGTCAAAATCAGGGGCATGCGAGCTACGGAGAGACCTCCAGTGCTCAAATGAATGGAGAGAGCTCCCATTCACAAAGATCAGGGACATGCGAGCTGCGGAGAGACCTCCAGTGCTAATTTATGAATGGAGAGAGCTCCCATCCATAAAGATGGACCCCGCCAACTAGTTAGCAATTATAGGCCAATTTCTATTTTATGTTCGTGTTCGAAGCTAATGGAACACATTATTTTTAAACACATCATAAGCCACTTGGAGCTCAACCATTTTTTGTTTTTTTTTGTCCCAATCAACATGGCTTTTGTAAAGGTCTGTCCACCACGTCCCAGCTTATTGAAACGGTTCATGAATTTAGTACTTCTCTTAACCGTACCGGGCAAATTGATGTAACATTAATTGATCTATCTAAAGCTTTTGACAAGGTGTCTCACATTAAGTTGTTTGTAAAATTACAGTCCATCTTGAGAAATGATCATATAAATAACTGGCTACGAAGCTACCTAGAATCACGATCCAAGTTTGTTGAAATTGGCGGTTCCCGATCTTCAGATACGTTGGTAATATCAAGCGTTCCGCAAGGTTCCGTCCTTGAACCTCTCTTATTCTTGATTTTCATTAATGACATTACACGTAACATTCCTGTGAAATTACGCTTGTTTGCCGATGACGCCATATTGTACACTAAAGTCCGTGATCTAAATGACCAAGTTCAACTTAATACTTGCCTTCGCAAAATTCAGGCGTGGTGCACGACCTGGCAAATTTCATTAAACCCCATAAAAAGTATCTACATGCACATTACTCGCAAACGCATACTTCTAACTTATCAATACGTATTGGAGAGTCATATCCTTTCAGAAGTCTCGTCTTATAAGTACCTTGGAGTTCTAATTAGTAGCGATTTATGTTGGAATGCTCATGCGTAAGGCACTGTCGAAACTATGGTACTTGCGTCGAAATTTCAAACAAGCTAGCGTGGATATTAAACTGACCGCTTATAAAACATTTATTCGTTCTACTCTTGAATATGCTGCGGTCGTATGGGATCCCTACACAGCACAGAATATTTCCTTACTTGAAAATGTACGAAAAAGAGCACTCCGTTTTATTTTTAACAAATATGGTCGTCTTGACTCAGTCTCATCTCTTTATGAGCAGGCACGCTTGCCTACGTTGCAGAATAGACGTAAGGTAGACAGATTGAAGTTTATGTTCAGTCTAAGTTCCGGTCTTGTAAACCTGAATCAATCTTTGTACATAACACCACTTGGTGTCCCAAGGTATCCTTCCAGAAATCGAAATAGCAGAGCCTTCGCCGAGTTTAGCTGCAGAATAGATGCTTTTAAGTACTCATTTTTTTCGCGAACAGTCAATGAGTGGAACAAGTTACCCGAGGAGCTTGTTCATTTTTGCAGCTTGCCAGAATCTCTTAATCGCTTAAACAACTACCTGTAATTTTTCCTTTGCTCAGTGTGTAATATTTTTGTGAGCTGTGACTGTGATATGTAGGGCGTATTTTTTTGTTTCTTTCTTGTGTACCTTTTTGTTATATTGGCGTGGTTGAACTTTGTATTTATGCTTCGAGGTGTATTTACATGAGAGCCAATTGTTCATTTTTAGGCACTGTCGGCTGTTGGACTGTTGTTTTCTGTGTATTTGAAGTGTGTTTTTTTTTTCACTCCTACCATGTCTCCAAATTGGTGCATGTAGTATTTATAAATAAATAAAAAATAAATAAAACAGCGATGCCAATTTATAAATAGATGACTTTTTTTTTTATTCATATCCTTGTTGTTGCTGTTGCTTGTCGAACACCGGTGAACGTAAAAGAGAAGTCGTGAAGCGGAAGGCCCCCTCCTCATATTAGAGAGCAGGCGCACGGCATTAACCGACGAGCACCATTCTATGCGCCCATATGAGCCTGGATGTCATACTGGTCACCCACGAATTAATAAATGACATAAAAAAACAGTAAATCTGGATTATTATTTTTTTGTTTTTATTTAACGCGTGGCATCTCGTGAAGGAGGAAAATGGAAACTTAGTGCAAGATTGTCTGGCAGTTATCTTTGTGCAATTGCTCACTTTGGTGCAGTCTGTCTTGCCGAGTTGTACACTCCAGTTCGCGCACAGACACACAAAAAATTTCCTTCTGTGCGTGAAATTTCGTTTCATCTGCTTACCCTCCCTCAGCTTCCAACATGGCGGTAGTTGTTTTGGTTTCAGAACTTTCTTTCTGAAAGAAGGCTACAAGATCGGAGTATATACAGACGTATCCCGCAGCCGCGAGTGGTCTTCGTGTTGGGAATGTAACTTGGCGGAGGATCTCGCGCGCGCACCGAATTTGCACTTTTTAAAGATCGTCTGATTGCGTTACCAAACATATGTGGCTCCCCGCAAAAGAAATGAGAAAGAAAAGAAAAAACGCGAAGCTCTTTTATTTTAGTCTATTCTCAGGAGGTGTTCCGCAATTTCGGAAAATAATGACAATAAAAAACAAAACAAAAAATGTTAGCGAAGGAGGGCGACTCGGAATAAGTCGACACCGTAAAGAAACCTCACTTGCTCTTCTTGAAATTTTTTTTTTATTATTATTATTATTACTAACGCTCGCACTTTGGTATGCGTCTACCAGCCCGCAACTTCTCCCCACCGCGTGGGTGGAGTTCACTTTTGAACTTGTTCGACGAAAAGCTGCTCTGGCATAACGAAATTTCCCATGCTCGTAAAAAATAGCAAAACAAAAAATAAAAAGTTAAAATACGATATGAAGGAGAGGAGGAGGGGGGAGGGGGGAATATGGGGCGGAAGAAAGTTAGACGTTCTTCTGCGGTATATATTTTTCGACCGCCTCTTTTTGAGTTTTCTCAACTCAATTTTTGGAGGCGAAGGATTTCGATCTGCTGCATAATGAAGGAAGGGAGTCAGGGGAGTCTACTTTCTTGTTCTTCGCAGACTGTTCTCGTAAATTTTCAATTGTTAGGATTCTTTTTTTTTTTTTATCTATTGATTCTGCAAGAGGCTCACTTAGGATCGGGAACATGCCTCACTCTTTGTTTTATTTTTCACATCTGCATAGACGTAGTTTATGGTAAACGCGGCTCCGCCGTCTTTTGATCTTTTCCGGCATTGGTATGAAAATTGCCCGGCACATTGGACACCTGCTCACTTTCACGTAATGAATATAAAAGACGAAGCCTCGCTTCACCTCCACCATAATGCCAGTAAGGAAAGAAACGCAGTTATCGTTTTTTTTTTCTTTCTTTGCGCAATGAGCAAAGCGTTTTCTCTTAAATGCGTTGTCACGATTGATAAGCTACGTATACTTCTCTGGGTCCGCACATCTGTTCTACGTCGGCATCTCATACCGCTGTTATAAATATAACCGTTGCAGAGATAATTGTATTTCCACGTTGAAATTAGAAGAGCGTGTTAGAACGAGGAATTTGCGGTTGATCTATAATTATGTGAAATCTTCCGCGCAGTCGCGAAAGAACGTCACGGGATAATTTCCAGCGCCGCTGCAAATTATTCAGCGCCGATCACTACTAGGGGGGAATAGTATCTAGTGGCGATCAACTATATTAGATTAGGATCCAAAATGAGGAATTGAAGAGAGCAATACATGGCGACGACCAACTCTGCCGAAAAAAAAATTGACAAACTAGATTGTCAAAAAAAAAAGCCTCATTAATTGGTGGGTATAGGGCGCCTGCCGGCAGTGGCAGCGACGATAAGTCGGACAATTCAAGGGTCAATGGTGAAACAAAATCAAAAGACGCCGTCAGTGCAAAGTGCCTGCAGTCTATCCGCTATATTGTCTTCTATTTCTTTTCCTAACTACATGTGGAGTTTCTGCTGCTGCGTTTGAGGATCCACTTTGCCAAAATAAAAGTGTGTGTATCTTTTAAAAAGCGGACACCACTACACCGTACTGTATGATCATAGTGACATCAAAGCTTTGGACGAAAAGGGCGAGAGACAGCCTTTTCCAGGAAACAGTTTATATTTCAGTCAGATTCTCCCCCTCCACGGCACGCACCTCTTTCCGCTTTTGTTTCTGCGGCTCAACGCATTATTTAAACCTTTTTTACGTTTTTATTTGTTAGTCTTTCGCTGGGCTCCTCGAGACGACTCGCAGCGCGGACGGCGGACGGCGCAATCCGTCGAATTCGGTAAAGAAACACCCGCGCGGACCATTTGGTCGCTCGGAGTTGGCCGCAGAGAATTTTAAACATTCTGACTCGGCGTCTCTCTGATTCCTTGCTTCATTGTTTGTATGTGACTTCGCAGCCAATCGGGCGAGCGAAGACGTTCAGCTCGGCTTTGGTTGCAGCCGGCGAACAAGCTCGTTGGACCCGCCGCCTTCGCCCCGCGCACAGGATGCCAGGAAAGCGCCGAAATCTGCGCCTCGGAAGGATCCCTTCGATCCTCTGGACAAACAGCAGCCACCGTCGGGACGACCTCTCGGAGTCCGGGCACGTTCGTTGGAGCCCCGTCTTTTGTGCCGTCGTCGTTGGCCGGAGCTCTCTTGCCTGCGCTTGTTTTTCCTCCGTTCTTCGTCGCTGCCGCACTGCACCGCCGAACCCCCCCTTCCCTGTGGCCCCGCTGCTGCGTAGCCTATAAGGCGTTCCAGCACGAGTTCTTCCGACGAGATTCGCGCGAAACGTGGACTACGCTTAGCGTCTGTGGCCGTAGGGAAATCGTCATTTTCCTTTTTTTTTTTTTTCTCTTTTCTTCGACGATGTGCTAGAATGTTATGGGGAGGGTTCTCGGTGACGCTGGAACAAGACAAACATGAAATGTTCGTGCAAGATGTAAATTGTGCTGTGTTGGGCAGAGAATAAAAAAATATATAAATCCACATTGTAAAAAAAAAAAGAAAAGAAAAAAAAAACATTTAGCGCTTCCCCCAGCTAGCGAATGGCAAGACCCGGAATATGCTACGACCCAAATATTCGAACAGCGATGGGACGTTGAGTATGTGAAAAGTAATTTTACAAACGTAGATCGAGTTTTAGTGAATTTAGTCGAAAAGTTTTCTGGGCTTCACCATTACTAGAGTTCTGGCGTTGATCGCATCAATGGCCTCTCCGTGGTAAGGCGCATGGGGAGAGCGTGAGCGTGAGACTCAAATGTCTTTCCTAGCTTGTTGACAAGCCGCCAACTGATGTCTTCGATGAAGATGTCCAATAAGTTTTTAAAACGAGCAAGCGCACTTTATGTACAGTGAATATTACATAGACAGCAACGTTTCCGAGAGGGGAGCTTGTGGATCTTCCTGGGCGCACCGCGGTTCTTCTCTGCGACTATCTCGAGATAAGGCCTGCCCACCTTGCTCCAGTCAATAACGCCGTTACCGGGACGACACAATATACTTAAAACCCATGGCCTTCGAGCAACTGACCCTTACCGAAAGAAAAAAAAAATAACAAACATAGCAGCCAATTAAACTTGACGCTAATATCATATTCCGCGTGACATAACACCATGGCCTTCACCAATCGTCGGTTCTGACGTCATATCTCAATCACCCTTCCATTCTCGCTCGCCGCACAAAGGTTCGACACCATTTTCTTAACAAAAAAATAATCAAAAACATCTTATTTGCAGAGCGTGCAAATTGAAGAATACCCTATGCAAAAGCCTCGCTGATAGAAAAAAAAAATAATAATAATAAGCGGCGGAAACGGACTTTAGAGAGGGTGTGCGGTTCAAGAGGGCTCTGGCGCAAATTCATTTGTAATGTTGTGATTTTTTTTTTTTTTTTTTTTTGCAAGACAGCGCCATGTGAACCAAAATCGCCCTTTTAAATTAAAGCTTACTCGCTGCAACCAAAATGCCATCCGTGAAACAAACAACACCCGGCAAAGCTGTGAAACTGCAGCGGCGATATCCGAGTACTAATTACCGCCTCACTTGGCTCTACAGGATTACTCGAAAGACAGCACGAACTTAAAGGGATGGTAAACCAAAATTTTGGACTAAAAAAAAAAAAAAAAAAAAAAGACGCAGGGGATGTAGGCCGGACGCTACAATCCCTACAACGCTACTCGTAAGGCAATATCTAGAATGGACGGCCGTATTTTTTGGAGAAAGAGGTCGAAATTGGGAACCAGGCCGACGAGGCGCGTGACGTAGAGATATCTCGTTTCCTCCTTTCTTCGCTCTGTTCCTTCAAGGCGGCGCGGCGGAGAAGACGCGAGGCCGTTGTTCCCTCTCCTTCTCGGAGAAACAAGACTTAACATACCTGTCAAATGCGCCTCCTTTTTTTTGCAAAATACGGTCATCCGTTCAAGATATCGCTGTATGAGTGATGTTTTGGTGTTTGTAGCATCCCGTTGCACGCTTCTGCCGCGTGTTTTGTGCAGTGCTGTACGGAACGGCGTTCCAAGGAACGGCGTTCCTGGAACGCGTTCCTTTTAGGAGGAACGAAGGAACGCCGCCGTTCCATTTTGCATCGCTGGAACTGGAACGTGTTACATTTTTACTGGAACGGAAAGGGTAACGGCGTTCCTTTTTTTCGTCCAGTGGGGTAGTTTTTATTTTATTTATAACAGGGAAATTTTTACAATACAAAAACAATATCTTTACGAAGTGCAGGATCTCGTTAACTATTTGACTGCTAATCTTATGGGTAATTTTGTGTGGTCCTCGCTTGCTAATAGTTTTGGGTGCAGGAGAGCTGGTGGACATTGACTCTTTTTTGAGTGCCCGAAACTGCGGCACAAAAAGCAAAGCTTTTAGTCGTAGGAAAATACAAAGAGGGTCATTTCAAACTCGACTACTTTTTTTGGTTTCACGAACCCTCATACACCAACACCCAGAAATCTAAGGCCAACTACAGCCATTTCTGAACTTCCCTAACGAGACCTACAGTTACAACAAGATCACAGGTTGCCAGACATGTAACGCACCCTCTATCCCGAACATTGGTCACTTAAAAAATACACAAAAAATAACCTTTATTTCTTCTCTTGTCCCCTACCTTCAAACTGAACAACAAATCCAGCCTTCACAAAGAAGTATTTGTAGTTTTCAAGACTGACCTTCAAAAATCCATACCCGCGCTCCTGTATTTGCTCGTCTTGCGGACAGCAACATCGAGAAGCAACTGTTGTTAAGTTCTAACAAGGGACTTTGTTAAATTGAAACGTGTGAGGTTGTTGTAAAACGCTCGTGCATTGTGGTTACATTTGGCTCGTCTCAATCGTCCACTACAAACATGAATATGGTTAAAAGCTGAGATTTTTAACTTGAATATATCAACAAATAAAACCCTGCTTCCGCTCGTTTTCTTCTTCTGGTGCCCTTCCATCGCGACATACAAACTCGTATCTTATACGAAAAAATAGTCAGAGAGCAGGCGAGCTGGTGTAAGTTGAACATGATTGTAAACCTGAGACTGGGGCAGAAAAGAGAACACAACAGAAGGTAGTAAAAGAGGAGGCAACGTCTCAATTGAGACGTTGCTTCCTCTATTACTAACTTCTGTTGTGTTCTCTTTTCTGCCCCATTTGAGACGTTGCCTCCTCTTTTACTACCTTCTGTTGTGTTCTCTTTTCTGCCCCAGTCTCAGGTTTACAATCATGTCGTATCGTATGTTGCGTATTGATGGGATAGATAAAAAAGAAAACAATCTTTGCTTGATTTAATTAAATATGGTAATTAGCAAACTACAAATGTAACGTATATGTAACGATACGTTCCATTTTTTTACGCTGTAACGGGAACGAGTTCCTTTTTCACAGATGGAACTTGTAACGGGAACGCGTTCCAAAAATCAGAAGGAACGAGGAACGAGCTTTCGTTCCTTTTTTTGAGGAACGTGTACAACACTGGTTTTGTGGAATCCAGATTTTGGTTCAGCATCCAGTGGGCTTATTTTCGTCTTTTGCGCATGGAAAAGGAAGTAGCGGTGACGTCAGAACGCCGAGCCCTGATTGGTTGATCGCGACCCCCTATCTCAGCGTCGTGTGCTCCTTTGCAACGTCGTCTGCTCGCAACATCGTCTGCGTCTGTCTTACCTTTCCTGCGACTTTCGGAAGTGCAGGTCTTTATGAGCGAGCTCCACTTCGCCTTTCAGAGAGGGCAGACGAAATAGCTCGAGCGGTACGTTGTTTTTGTCTAGCAACTAGCAGACGCGCATCAAGGAGGGAAGTTAAAGGACTCACTGGCGAGGTATCCCGAGGCGCCGAGGTTTGTTTGCTAAGAACCGAGAGGTGAGCGAGTTAGTTTCCGTAAGTTCCCTCCCAAATACTTTTTCCCTCCTTTCCTGTGCGGCGGGACCCCTCATTCTTTAACGGCGTCGGCGGGTTGGCGCAGTTAACGTCGTCTGCTTTACGTCTGCTAGTCAAAGTGATGGCTGCTTTACCTTTCCTGCGTCTGCCGGAGATTCACCGCTTCTTCACCGGCGAGAGTCACCGTTGCCTCGGAAAACCAGGAGATAACAAGAGGAAGAAATTGACCTCTTAATCTAAAACTGAGGTCAGCGATCAAAGTATAATACGGGAAGGGTTCACAAGGGTTGCGCGGGCATATTCCATTCAGCACGCCAAGCCGGTCGTGGGCAGACGGTCGCCGAGTCGCGGAGTGCCTGCTAGGCCTAACTGCAAAGCTCGCTACGTCGCGTTCGGTGGAATCATGGACGTTGGAGCTTTTCCCGGGTGTTTGTGGATCCAGCGTTCTTGTTCGTCGTGATCTGTTTCAAGTACTTTTTACTTTTTTTTTTTGCTGCTTGAAGTCGGGACGCGTGAGAAGCGCACCTAGAAAAATAAACGTCCGTGGGTCGTCGCGACCGCGACGGTGTCGGCCATATTGATTTGATCGTAAGAAGTGCGTAAGACAGCTTCGGAGCTGTCGCAGGATTTCGTCGTAACCTGCGCAAAACTTACGAACATTTTGTTTCGTGAATACGAATTTGTCCTTAAAGGGGTCATGAAACGCTTTTCCAACTTTTTCCTGTTTCGCTTTCCTCCTCAACTCATAAATCGCGCATTCCACCGAACAGTTCAAGAAGACGAAAAGAAGCGAGGCCCCCCTCGCTCGGAGAGAGCCATTGTCCCCCTAGAAGATTAGCCCGTCGCTCAAAACTCGGACAAAGGTTTCTTTCCCTACCCCATTCACCCCTAAGCTGACAGTGCTGTGGAAGCTACGTGCTCCTTGGGCTAGCCACACTTTTGCCACGTAAGCGTGGCAAATGTGGCTGCAGAGAATGAAGTCAGGTGATGAAACGGAGGTGGCTGATTGGTCCAGCAAGCACGTAGCTTCCACCACAATGTCAGCTTAGGGGTGAAGGAACTAAATGAGGTCCGGTTTCGTGTGACGTCAGCTTGGACCCGATGACGCGCTTTTGGGAGCGCGGATGTATCACAGTGAAAAGGCAGAGAGGTTACGAAGGGGAGGAGGTACGAAATAGTCCGCTCTCTTTTCAAATTTTCGCACTGAAAGTCAGGCTTTTGACTTTCTACCTTTTTTCTTTTGGCCCACTGAACGATGTGCTATTAGTAAAATCCCAATCTAAAATGATTTATTCCAACTCAAAAATCGTTTCATGGGCCCTTTAAGTTTTGTCGCACGCCCATTTTTGGCGTAAGATCGTTTTGTGAATCTAGCCTCTGCACTTCCGAAAGTCGCATGAAAGGTAAGACAGACGCAGACAACGTTGCGAGCAGACGACGTTGCAAAGGGGCAGACGACGCTCAGATAGGGGGTCGCGATCAGCCAATCAGGGCTCGGCGTTCTGACGTCACCGCTAGCCCCTGCGCAAGACGCAGACCAACTTGCCCTCCGCATAGGTTCCCACTCGTCATTTTAGGGCTGGCGCGTGCTGCCTTTTTTCCCCCCGAGTCCCATGCTGCTTCAACAAAGTTTCCGCACCGAGATCCGAACGACACGCAGGGTGTGCGTTCCCGAACCCTGCCCTGAAAACGGGCACCGTTCAAATACGGCGCTTGTCCTCGCACTTTCTTGCTCCTCGGCCGTCGAGCGTGCCTGCGCGTTCCGGAGCAGATGGCGTGACTTAAAAGACGGCGGAAGCGCGGATCGGCTTAATTAGGTCCGCAAATAAGCCGCGCATTCTAATTGAACCGGTGCAAATCAGAGACAAATAGGACGACACGACCGCGGGGGAAAAAAATGAAGCTTTCGACAGAAAAAACAAATTTAGGGAACAAAATTCGTGGAAAAATACACACGCACACACACCGTGGACGAACGTGGATCACGTTTGCGAACAGGGAAAAGAGAGGTGACGGACGACGGCATGCATAACGAGTGGGATGAAGGGGAGGAGGGGGGCGGGGATTGAAAGTTAAATTCCAGTGGGGACAGCAGCACGATGCGATTACGTGATCTAAGGGGTCAGGAAGGAGATTTGGTTTCTATGGTTATGTCGAGTGGAACGTCAGAGCGGCTACCGTTTAAGGACCGCGAAAGTGTATTTTACTCTTTAAAATTGCGTGCACTCTAAGAAAGCCCGTGCGTCTACTTTCCCGTACAACACTCGGAGAGCCAATCACCGCAACTGCAAAAAACGCAGTCTGAGTTTTGACATTACGCAATGCAAGCGTGACGTTTTGTATTGGTTAATGTCACAACTAAGACTGCGTTTTTTGGTCTAAACATATGTTTCGGCATCGTCATTGGCTGAGCTGTCTGCATAGTTTGCGGTGATTGGCTGTCCGAGTGTTGTGCAGGAAAGAAGACGCACGGGCTTTTTTTAGAGTGTGGTAGAAAGAAGAACGAAACCTGAAATATATATTTTTAATGATGGGATAAAAGTTGAGAGGAACATGCTTGGTAATCTGCCACGTTTTTTCTGTCTTCAGCAGAAGGCACCAGATACGCTCTACATCAAGTTTCGAGTGAAACTTGTCACTATTCACGTAGGCTCCACTCAATCTGCGTAGTAGAAGAAGCTTCTCACCACATTGGCTTACCGACGAACCAATGATTCCAGTCATTTTCGTTCGAGCAACCCTGCTTAGCTGCAACCCTGTAACATAACATTCTTAGCTGTCAATTTGCTATCTTCTCTATACACACAGAAAAAAATGTTGTCTTGGCGTGATTATTTATGGATACATATATTATTGCGAAAGCATTAACTGTCCCATGGAGCAAAGCCGGCGTTGTCTGTAACCGTCTGTAGCATCAAAACGGCAGTTGAATTCCCATTGGCTTATACATTTTTCGGCCGTGTTAATATAATCTCGGGCCGTCGGCAAAGAAGGTCCCAGGTGCTCGGGAGGGGCGAGTGGGCCCGTGGCCCTGTGCAGAGCATGCACAGAAACGCTGATGCTTCATCATGGAAGCCGGCGGGGTCGCTCGAGGTCAAAGCGGACGCGCTTCAGAAATAAAATGAAACACAAAGAAAAGAACAGCAACGCAGATGCATCGTCACGGAAGACGGTTGGGCCGCTCAAGGTCAAAGCGGACGCGCCTCAGAAATAAAACACAAAGGAAAAGCACAGCAACGGAGATGCATCGTCACGGAAGATGGCGGGGCCGCTCAAGGTCAAAGCGGACGCGTCTCAGAAATAAAACACAAAGAAAAGCACAGCAACGCAGATGCATCGTCACGGAAGCCGTGGAGCCGGCGGGGTTCGCCGCGCCTGCGCAGTAGGGGAGCATGATGTCACCGCTAGAGCGCCGTGTGAAAAAGGAAGACCTGGCGCGCTGCTCGTAGGAATGCCCCGCGTGTAGGAATGCTTTCGCACTCCCACGCGTAAGCAGCCTGTGTCCTCTTTAGTCGTTTATGCATTATTGTCGATTATTTTTCAGCGTGGATTCAGAATGTCTACTTTTTAACTCACCCGTCGTGAGAGGTTGTATTTTAGATTGCTTGCACCCTGCCTCGCCATCTCCAAGAACACAAGAACACTGCGAACAGAATATTGTAGGACAACTTAAAATGACTACAGCACTTGCGGGCCCATGCTTATGGAAGGACAGGCAGGTGCTCTACAGTGTACTGTGCTCACTACGCGTGTACTCTGTACTTTGTACTGTGTATTGCACTATATTAGAGGGGAGACGCAACAATTGTTGTTCTTTGCGCAAATACCGCTTAAAACGGATCCCTGACGTTAATGACCTACAAAACACGCGTTCGTTTTTCACCTCACGCAATAGAAGTGCCCGAAAAAAATTGAAGAAAAACGAGCAGCATTCATCCCCTCAACTTGCAGCCAGAACAAGCGGCCACGTGATCTGAAGCCTATTATATGCCGCCAATGTTAATCATAGCCACGCGCTGGGGTTGAAAAGGCACAGGACACGCGCTGACTTCCGCACATTGTTATGGCTCGGCTATTGTCGTCGTTGCAGCGACTGGACACGGGCCACTACCCGAATGCTTCTCGAGCTAGTAATTATCACGAACCCAAATCGAGTGCCCACGCAACGCTCGGGTCCAACCTATGAATCGCATTCAAATATCGTCATTCGGGTGTACTGCGATCCCCACGTTACGTCATCACATTTTGCAAAGGAGAGATTGAATGAAAATGATTGCTTTTGCCCTTCAAATTCCACCGCAACAACGGAGTTTCTTGGTCAGTGGCGTTGCGTGCGAGTATCCTTGAGTCCCACTTCTGCCAGTAAGGTCGTGTAAAGTGAAGAACGGGACATAATGGCCATCTCGGTGGGCCATTTTTGTGTAGTCGTGCTTCTGAATCCAAATGCGAGTTTGTGCGGGAAAAGTGCGAACTTGAAATAATAAAAACGTGGCTATGAGTGCGTGCGTGTGTGTGTAAGTGAGAGAGAGAGAGAGAAAAACAGAGAATTATGAAGAGGTGGGGCAGCGCATGAGACCCAGAGCAAAAAAAGAAATATCGTCTACAAAGTCAGCAAGTGATGTGAGCGATAGTGAGCAAGTGTGCGGATGATAGAGCGTGAGCACACATCTAAAAGACGGCCTTATAAGATTTCTAAGTCGCGTGATTATTTAAACCAAGTGTTGTTACGCGGGACAGGGCGATTCATACACTTTCCGGAAGCCCAGGGCAAGGCGGAAACTTTGATCCGCTGCGGAACCTTTCTGAGAGGAGTCGGGCAGAAGGAATGCGAGTTGACAAAAGTCAAGGCCAAACATCAGAACTCACGTAGAAGTTATTAGACTGCCTGTCTCCAGTAATTCCTTCCGCATTCACAGAGTAGTACGAGTTAGTCTAGCTTACGAAAAAAAAAAAAAAAAAACTGAAATTCTAAAGAGACAACATCCCCTTCCTCCCCTCTCCTCAACTACGCTCCCTAAAAAATAAAAAAAAAAAAAAGAATGGGGCAGAAAAAAGTGCTTGCCTACGCGAAGACTCCCCTGAAGAGATAGGACGCTCCGATTGTGCCTGCGCCGAGTGGCGGCCGACCAGCGCCACTGAATGCGCGTAGTAAAGAGTCGGGTGCGAACGTGCCCCAGTATTGCTTATTGATTTCCAGTGACATTTTTCGGCCGTGTTAATATAATCTGGAGCCGTCGGCGAAGAAGACGGCCCCAGGTGCTCGGGAGGGGCGAGTGGGCCCGTGGCCCTGTGCCGGGCATGCGCAATGGCGCACCGCCCCGGGCTTGGATTCGAGGCGCACCCATATTCCAGAAAGGATGCTGCACACAGAAAAGCAGCCGTCCAACAAGCGACTCCCTCCGCCAGGAAAAGAGAGGAGCGAAAGCAAACACTTTCACTAACGTCCCGCGTTGTTATGGCAACGTAAAATTGGCCTCGGGGCGGGACAATTATTGGACGTAGCGGATTATATAGAGTTCTCAGGCGCAAGGGGCTGTATACATAGACGGATAAATATCCGCGTATGCTCTACGTGCCTGCCCGCAGCGTCCGTCTGTGCGCTCGCGCGTCTGTCTGTATCATATGGCGGAGATCCGGAGGGGATATTTCGCGCTGCCGGTTTCCCCGGGGCTACCCGCGACGAGGAGAGGGAGCGCCGGGGAAGGGCGCCGGGAAAGGGAGGGCAATCTCTGGCGGATTTTTAGATTGGGGCCCGCCGACGCCCCGGGCCACGCTGCCTCCTCCCGACTGCGGCCGGCTCCCCGATCGGCCTCGGGCGAGACCTCGGCGCTGCTCGGGCGCCTCCCCTCTCCTCCTCCTAGGGAACTCCGAGACTCGTCCTCCTCGAGTCGCCTCGGGCCGTCCTCGACGCCTCGACCGATCTGCCAGCGATGCGAGGCTCCGGCCTCGTCGGTCCTGGAGCCAGGGTCGGTCCCGCTCTTCGACCAGAGCCCGCTCTCTGAAGCCGGGGGCACTGAGGAGAGCCCCATCAAGTTCAGATTGTCCTTCTGCCATAGCTCAGATCCTTCCATTTGTTTAGCCCCTGGCGGGCAATAAGAGAGTGCATGTCGACGTCAGCGTCCCCTGAACCGCTTCGCGTTTACGCGCATTGGCCGGCAATGTCTAGAAAACCCATTTAACTATCTGGATTCCATACTTCGCTGCGCGGACTATATTACCGTTTAGATCGAAAGAATCAATGATAAGTTCGGCGCCACGCGACACAAGCGACACGTTATCGTGGCGGTTTCTTCAGACTGCTGTTTCCGGTAGTAGTTGGCACTTAGCCATATAGAAGGGATTGACCAAGGCTCAAATGATATGTTGCTCTTAGTGTCTGCCTCTCTGTGTGTCTCTCTTCTGTTTATCTTCACAAAAAAGAGATAGATTTTATAGATGACTGGTGAGCGACACGCCATTGGTTGTTTCGGCGTTGGTTGGCTGTGTGGTGTTCTCTTGTTTGAGCCGTTTTTAATAAAACTTCAGTTGATAGTCAGCGCTTGTCCTGTGCTCTTCTCTCGTCGTCTTCGTCTTTTTGCGCGCTGTTTTCCAATTTCAGATCTCTTTCAATGTCTGTCTGTCTCCCTCTCTTTTTCGTTCAAAATAAAAAATCTCGTTTTCTCCTACTCGAATACGAACGTCCTCGTGCGTTCGGCGCCCTCGTCACTGGCTTTATTTTTGTAAGGTGGCTGTCGCGCACTGGGGAGTGTGAGAAGCAGCTCAGTCGTGGAGAAGCCGAGCAACTTCATTACGCCAAGCGCCTTCATTGGCAATCCATCAAAGCGTCTGCTTCCTGCTCATCCCCACGACGAGAATGGCCGGAGAAGCGTCGTGCCGTTTTCTCTCCAACCGCTCCGGAGATGCCTCCTTGGCGTGCTCTGCTTTGATTGTACCCGACTGCCAACCGGGGCTGCCCGAGATAAGCCCGCAGGTCTTCACCAGAGCCGAGTGTCGTGTCACGACTTTAGCACACCATGGCAGCCGGTTTCGAGCGCTCCATCTGCCTGCCGATCGCCTCAAGTCGGAAGAGGGGCAATGATGCAAACAAAACAGACGAAAACAAATGAACACGGTAATCCTTCCATCTGGCCAGTTCTCCCCGAATGAGAGGCAGGCGCTCGTGCGCCTCTATCACCATCGGGTGTCCTTCCCGACTCATGGGACGTCGCGACGAACGCGTCCCGTTTCTTTTGTGGCTCCCAGGAAGTCTGCGCTTCTTGTTCTTAAAAGAAAGAAACAAAAAAGAAAACTGTCCGCATTGGTAATCTACTCGCGACAAAAAGCAAATTGTGGAGGCTCCATTTTTTTTTTTTTTGCTTTTTTGTTTTGTTTGCGGTGTCGAAAATGTCAGGCGGAAGTTTCCCACGGTCGGTTCGTAATCTGGCGAAACGTGTAGTTTTCGCGGCTCCCACGTGTTCTGATTCCATGGCCACATTCGCTGTACTGAGGGTGTCTGAGGGGCAAAAGACATCTGACGCTCCTTGTCGTAAGTCGCAGACAAACCTCATCGTGTCAGGCAGAGCGAATGTTTTTTTTTTTTTTTTTTGCATTCAGTATGGCTGGTTTCTGTCCAAGACTAGTCAAACTACTCCCCTACAAGGAGAAAGCGAGGCTTTAAATTTGAAGGCAGATTGAACCTCAGATAACATACTCAGCCCATACCCTAACTTACACTCTCGCAGAATTAAGGGCGACCTCAACGACGTTTAATGTCACGCTCCAATCCATTATGATCACCCCAGAGAGCAATTTTATCATTATTTTGCCGAAAGTTTCTAATCACATCTTAGCACTCGATGGCAGCCGGTTTCGAGCGCTCCATCTGCCTGCCGATCGGCTCATGTCGGAAGAGGGGAATGGCGGCGCGGTTCCCGTCCTAATGAAAGAAATCACTCACAAGGAGCAGCGTCCAACAGCACTCAGCCCAAACGAACGCTCAAGTGTACATTGCATTCTATCATTTCTGGTTGATCGATCAGGCGGTCTCCAAATAACACAAAAACCAAAGTGGTGTCCAAGTTTAATTCGAGCGTATGTCTCCGATCACTGCGGAGATTACATGCAACGGATATGTCATTTTCCGTGTAGTGCGGATCTTGCCATCTCGAGCGTTTGATCTATGACGTGCTCCCGGTTCGGTACACGTGTACGCGTGTAAACAGTTGGATGGCCGCAACGTAGTAACAATCGAACGTGCGATCGACGATGAGCAAATTGAATAAAGCAGGCGCGCGCGCCCGGCGTTCCCACGGGGTCTAGCCGCCAAAGCCTCCCCATTTGCTCATTTTGCCCTTTCGAGATGGTTTCTGGCGATAGAAGCGCCGACGACAAATGGACTTGGACGTTTGCTCGCCGGTCCTCCTCCCCGAGTCTGCTATCTGTTGTGAGTCCGCCGTCACTGTAATTGACAAGGTTCAGATTTCGGATCGGGAGCCAGATCTCGGGCGTAGCGAGTCCTGGAGACGAAGGCTGGGCGGAGTTGGCGGCCTGCGTCTGCCTTTGACAATGGAGGGGTTAAGAGGATTAGCGCGCGCGCGGTCGGGATTGCGTCGCAAGAAATCCCTCTTGTTTTGTCCTTATTTTAACATTTCCTCGAATCTGTATAAACAGGTTCAAATTGATTTCCGGAGCGGTGGACGATAGAAAGAAAACTATGTTATTGCTCGGTGTTTACAGTTCGTTGATTAGTTATATAACTTTGCTGGCGAAATTGTCTTTCTCCGTTCCCGTTTCCTTTCGCAGCGTTACTTTTTTTTTTTTTTGTCTTTTTTTAGGGGGAGGGGTGTCATTCCGTAATTCAATTTTCTGACGATTGAGTGGATCTTAATTTGGTGGAATGTTGCTTTCGAATGACTGATTACCGATATAATGCGGTGCCTTCCAATTACATCGGAATCCTCTTGAGCAATTACGTGCATCCGAAGCTGTAATTCCCTTTGCGAAGATCTTAGGTAAGGTCTGTTTGTGCAGCCCACGCAAGTACAACCCTGGTCAGGATGAGCAAAGTGAGGAGGGCGGCGGCTCAGGGAATGGCTGTACAGGCTTCAAAATACTGAGGGCCAGCTACCAACAGTGAGTTACAGATGGGATACTAGCATTGAGACTCTGGAAACATATTATGATGCAAAATAATTTGTTAATTCATTTTCTATTTTTTTAATCTCTCTTGGTGCCAGTATTGAAGGAGTATTTACTGTGTTCGTGACAGCCTAGTATTGAAGGAGTATTTACTGTGTTCGTGACAGCCTGTGTCACGAACACAGTAAATACTCCTTCAATACCTGCTTTTATGTATCTATATTCTCAGTACTCGTGTATCTGGGGTGTGAAAAAACTACCTGGGCACATGCGCCGCCATAACCGACCTTCATTTGATGTTGCTGTTCTTCTCCCTCTTATTTCGTTTACTTCGGTTCACTTCATTATTGCCATAACACGCCAGGTTATTGCCATCGTAGATTCGATTGTGCCCTCCCCAGCACTGGCCTTTGTTAAAGCTCGTCGACACCCGTTTCAGTGGCTCGGTGTCTCGGTAAGAGGAGCGAAAGTCAGTAATGGCGGCTGTAATCTGGCACGTGTGCAAAGCGTCTACAGCTGGTCATCACTGCGACGTGTCTTTCTTCGTCTTGTGAAATATAAAAGAGGGTTTGTTTGTTTGTTTGTTTCTTTAGTAAATCCAAAATTATTATTAGTATTTTTTCCCTTTAAGGGAGCTTACGTTTGGTACTTTACGCCCTGTGGGAAAAAAGGCGAAATGTCTCCAGTTTATCAATTTTTTCTCGGTTATTAAAAAAAAAAAAAAAAAAGAGAGGCGAAAATGATTTTTCAGTTATCAAATGGAACTGAAACGTTTTCGTTACATTTGAGATTTCATATATAGATTTAGGTCGACCGTCACCTCTCTAAATACATTACGCCCCAGAAAATCAAGAACTGAAACAGTTAATTAAATATTTTAGTTAGTTAGCTGATTAGCTTATTTTGACTGTTTTCTGATGGCCACCATGGCCAGCACTTGGTCTTAGGTCTAAAAAGCCCCTAAGACCAAGTGCTGGCCATGGAATATATATATATATATTCCGTACTGGCTATCATAAAAAATACACACAGACAATATAAATGTATATTGATATGAGGTGTGCATCTATCATTCTCAGATACGCCTTCAATTCCGCAGCAAATAATACGACTCCCCAGGGTCTGTCGCCCCAAACCGGGACCCGCCTTTCTCAGTATGCCGTGGTACACGTAGTTTGCCCTTTCATTACGTGGCCACTCTCTTGCGCCATAGGAAAGAGACGGGAGAAAGGGGGGGAGGGGGGGGGGGGGGGTGCCGATAGAGTTAGTAGGACGAAAAGCATTCTTGATTACATTTCTAATTTGATGGCTAGAAAAGCGTGAAAGGGGATCCTAGGTTCCAGGGTTGGGCAGAAGTCAAAAGCATTTGGAAATACAAATACGTACCAGGATACATGGCAAAAACGGCTAAAATACTGATACTGAAATACATTTATAAAAATCTATCGGGATACGTATAATAAATACATTTGAAAAAATAAATTTAAAAAAAGTACTTGGAAATACGAAATACAGGGATAACATTTTGGTGAGGCTGAAATACAGACACTGAAATGCATTGTGATATTTTGGATGTTTTGGTGCATCCCGGTCACGCTGCTCATATATACATCATAGAAAAGACAGTCTGCAAGCACGAATCACCGCAATATTCGTCGTTCGAATGCCGCGTGCAATGTTTCACCTTGAACTCATTGCCATGCGGCATTTAAAGCACGAATCTCGCGGTGATTTGCGTTCAAATTTGTATGCAGACTGCCTTTTTTGTATCATGTATAAGCAGTGGGACCCCGGCTTTAGAGCATACGAAGAACAAAAACGAAACATGCTCTAGAAAACCCTATTTTGCTTCTTTTTTTTTTCTTTTTTTAGCCAGCAAGCGAGTTCTCAATGCATGTTGGAGCCTGGATTAAGCTCGAATCAAATTTACCGCAGAATTAACATTTTGTATTTTTGAAAAGTAGTAAGTAAAGCAAGCGATATATATATATATAGGAACAGCACCTGGTGATAAAAAGAAGGCACTCGAGAGAAATATGTTCACAAAATATTTGCCCTTATGGAGTTGGTCGGAGAGGTCGCCAAAACAAGTGAGCTGCAGAAACGTTTCGAGCCTGGTAGGCTCTTCGTCAGTCCAAACAAGAACACTTCGTTTTCCTTTTCTTTCAATCAAAGAAAAAACGGCCGGAAAAAAGAAGAAGTTAATTGGAAAAATGCTTACCGTTTAGCAGGTATCTACTCAACTAAATTCTCGCTTAAAAATATAATATATCCCGATAAAAAAAAAAAACACCAAATAGTATGGAAGTAATTAAATATAATATTATTAACGCGGTTTTATTTCGGCATCTCTTAAATTTCTGAGACAAAATCCCAGGGAAATCTCAATCAGTTTTGTGTCCTCCCAAATAATCTCGAGAAGTCACTTGATTATGTCCGATTCGAATGCCTCTTTCAGCGTTGACATTATAACGTCACCGTGGAATGATGTTCAGGGAACCCGTATCCTTTTATCTGTTAGTTGGGCGCGCCGACAGAGCATTCAACTTTTCGAATCGACTGGAATAGTTGACCACCTAAAGCGTGGGAAAACATTTTTTTACTTTTGCACAATAACGAAAGTAATGTGCGGTCAGAGACACAAAACGTCCGTGACGAAATTTAATCTTGACCCTCTGTGTGGAGCTCAACATCTATTTTAAGAACGTAACAAAATACATTGGCTCTAATAGCATCGAGATACCAAGAATACACCCCAAAATTTATTTCGATACAGAAATATAACATAGAGTTGAAATTTTGTATCGCAACACAGAAATATGAAAATTCACAATTGTATTTCTGAAATACTGTCGCGGTACATTTGTATCGCCGATACTGCCCCACACTCTAAAAAAAGCCCGTGCGTTTACTTTCCCTCACAATACTCTGAGCTCCAATCACGGCAACTTACGGAGGCAGCTCAGCGTATGACGATGCCTTAACATATGTTTAGACCAAAAAGCGCAGCCCGAGTTGTGACATTAAGCAATGAAAAGCGTGACGTTTTGCATTGCTCAATGTCACAACTCAGACTGCGTGCTTTGGTCTGAACCTATGTTCCGGCATCGTCTTACGCTGAGCTGCCTCCATAAGTTGCAGTGATTGGTTCTCCGAGTGTTGTGCGCGAAAGAAGACTCAGGGTTTTTTTTTGGTTTTTTTTGGAGTGTACCCTGCTAGGTCCATGCAGTCTATCACAACGAAACGTAACGGATCAGCAAAGTGAGTAATCGAGGTTCACTTTTTATTCGGTGGGAAGAATGGTGTTGGAAATCACCACTGACTCCTTGGATTCGCCATTAACTGATAGTAGTAGTTCCTCGTATTGCTCGGATATCGGCGGCTCGGGCCAGGCACTTGTCGGCAGGCCCGCTCTTTCCCACGCCAAGACGGACCGAAAGCAGCCGGGCAGCAGATTGTCGACCCGGCGGCGCGATGTCCAAAAAGGGAAGCCCGCTGCCTCCGAGGAGACAACGCATCAGAGGCGAACTTTTCGTCGCATAATTCGGTGCGGGCAAGAGCGAGGCCGCCACTGCGAGGAGCAGCGCCGGTCGTCCCTGTCGTGCGCCATTGCTCACGATGTCGGTCCCGATACAGAGCCTCGCGGAGCGTTGACCCTCTGCCACGCTTTTTATGTGCCTCCACGGGCTGTCTTTGTGCGTGCCGAAGGGCGGCTAACTGTCGTCC
The DNA here is from genome assembly GCF_016920785.2 of Ixodes scapularis. Lineage (NCBI taxonomy): Eukaryota > Metazoa > Arthropoda > Arachnida > Ixodida > Ixodidae > Ixodes > Ixodes scapularis. Next base: position 20,034,417 of record NW_024609884.1, on the reverse strand, counting down.
CGTGCGTGTCGATGCAGAGGAGCGCTCGTCCAGCCCGCATTCCGGCCCAGCCCGCGGCGGGCCCTACCGAGACCCCTGGCCCGTGCGCGCGCGCCTGAGCCGCGCCGAGGCCGCCGTCGCTAATGGGGCGACTGTTTGCTTTATCGCGTCCCGGTCTTACTTTATAATTAGAGCGTTAGATTAAAATGCCGCTCGTTGCGATCCGCCGCGCAAAGGAGACGCGAACCGAAAAGAAAAGCAAAAATGAAGACAACAAGAAAAACGGGGCGGGCTTTTCGTGGGAGACGCGTGTCCCGTTCACCCCGTCTCTGCGTTCCAATGACAACTAATTATAGACTAAACGCTTTATTTGCTAATTATAGGACCGGCCGCGGGGATTGAGATCGAGAATCGCAGGCGGAAAAGGGGGGGTGCGGAGGTGCCTTACACGCGTGTGCGCGTCGCGCGCATGGGTAATTAATCGCTTAATTGAATCTCGTTAACCCTCCCCCCTCGCAGTTCATCAGTTTTCTCCCCGCTGGGACGGTGTTGGCCATCTGGCGTCCCCCGCGCCGCGCTTTGTCCGCGCGGAGAAGACTGCGCCAGCGGAGACCCGCGCACCGAGCCCTCCCGCGCCGCTCGCGCTGGGGCGCCGACAGGGGTTCCCAAAAGGCCGCGCTGCTCGCCTCTCTGAGGACCGATAGCGCCACAGTCTATGCTCCCATAGGAAGCAGAGTAACGTTAGAGTAGTGCCAACTGTAGCGCCCCCGACTGGCGGCGAGTGCCAAAAAGGCCCCAACAACGCGATATATATCTAGGCTATATATCGCGTGACTGTTTTCAGTATCATAGATAAGCACTCTAAGAGCATTTGCACCACTTCTTATGGTCTGAGCGAGCGAAGAAGCCTTGCTCTGAGCCCAAATCACCTTACGGCGGTACCAGACGACAGAGCGGGCTCTGTTGTGAGTAGGTGGCAGTTCTGCGGTTCTGCCCGCCAACTTTTCATTTTCGCATTCACAACTCATAAGAAGTGCTTAGGTGTCCGCGGAATGTTTAGAAACCCGTACCCGTGAACAAGAATTCCTAGCTCTCAAGGTCGAGAGCCTGCTGTGGGCGTCCACTTGGTTTTCATCAACTATAATTTTTCAACTTTTTTTTTTTCTTTCTGGGTCATACAAAAACAAAAACTTGAAGACTGTGGTCGGAGCATTCAACGGCACAACATCCGACAATTTTGTAACCGGAAAACCTAAAACAACCGAGGCCGGTACACGGAATAACATGTGGCCCTGTATTTGCGCGCTTGGTGAGGATCGGTGTAATGGCGGGCAGGCGCGCGTGTTCGCACGGCATCCCCCGTTGCTGGGCGGTTGCTATAGATTCGGCGTCACTCTTGTGGGAAGAGTCAAGAGGCAGCGAGAGGTCACCGAGAACAATAGAGGGCCAAACTCTGGCACCCGCTAACCCGCTCAGTGTTCGCTCACGGTCCCTGCTGAGGCATCGTGAGTCTGAAGACTGAACTTTATACCGCATACATCGGGGAAGAGAGAACTTGCGTATTGAATGCAAGAACAGAAATAACATCTACTTCTATAATTGTAAGTGTGCTGAATGTAAGGGCAGAAAGAGCACCTAATTGTATAGTTGTAAGTGCGGTGAATGTAAGGACAGAAGGAGCACATATAATTGTTAAGTGTTGCGTGTATGTTTAGACAGTGGGAAGTTAGTCAGCGTAAAGTGACTCGGAGAAAACCTCCGAATATCAATGCAGAAATGTTACGGGACTTGTATGTTGTAGCGCCTTAGACAGTTAATTGAGAGAGGGATGTCAACCAAAATATGGCTTCTCGGTACTGAAAATAAAAGCAAATTCCGCGGTGTTACTATTTATTCTTCGAGAGGTCGATCTACCGTCGAAACTTAGCTATACCGGTTCAATACAGTACAGAACTAAGAACTACGACTGGTATTGGCGACGAGATGCTCCCGTGGCTCCCTCTTACGGTCCCTATCTGTGACGTCAAGATCAGCATTATGAACTGCCAGCGACAATGTCGATGGCCAATCGTGGAATGTCGATCACAGCAGCGCTTTTGGTTGCGCAAGCCGTCAATAAGAGAATCGTGTATAGTCTTCTCTCGCGTTTCTGCGGCGCTCCGTCCCGAGGCAGCTGCGAAGCCACGCTCAGGCACGGTCGTCGTCGGAGTCGCTGGGCGTCGCTTGACGCATGCCTTCATCCTGCAGTGTCCGGTGCCGGCCATTGCGGCGCGCACGTGACGCCCACCGCGCGGTGCCCATCAGCTCAGGGCGGATGCTGCTCCGTAGCTCCTCGGGGCAGCAGCCGGCCGACGGGTCTCGCCCGCGGACCCGGCTCGGCCGTGGGGCCTATACACGTGGGCGTCGCCCACACACGCTGCCACCGTCGTCCCCCGCCCGTGGGCCCGCCGCCCTTCTTCTCATTAGGACAGCGAGCACGTGCCGCCAAGCGCTCCCCGCGTGCAGTGCACTTAGAACCGCCTGGGTCAAGCACCGTCTAGCCCCGGCAGATTCGTCGCCGCTGCCGCCATCGGAATCCGCGGCACGCACCGCGGCCGGAGCTGCGCGCCCCTGCACGCTGGGAGCAACACGCGCGCACGCGGACGGATAAACGCCTCGTCGTGGGACGGTATATCTCGCCGCGCTCGATTAGTTCGCGTTTTGGCGGCGCACGGCCGCGAACGCGACAAGCGCGGGGACGGGAAGAAACCGCTGTTTCTGGGATGATTTTTCACCCGCTTCCTTCTTCAGTTTGGGTCGCAGTTAGCCCAGGTGGCCGTTTCTCGACGTGTTGGCGTCGTATTAACTTCAAGGTGGGGGGAGTCGGCTATCTTTCGCTGTCCAGGGAAGGCTGCCCACGGAACTACATCCGCGCTCGTCCTTCGCTCCTGGGTTCCTCTATCTGACGGAGACTTCCGACCCTCGGTTATACGGCTGGCACCCAAAGGTGGCACAAGTCCCTACTGGGCCTAGTATTGGACCAGGTATTTTGCTTTCGTAGTTCTTTTTTTTTTTTTTTTTTTTTATAAAGCGGAGTTGTCAAGGGCTAGTTTCCCCAGGATCGTGTCCGTCAGCACACAAATGATGACCCAGAGCTCTGGACAGCTACCGGCATCTATGAGCGACGGCGGCAACCTTTCGAGCCTTTCCACTCTGGCTTGCCGACTTGCGGCCGGCCATTACTTCATTCCCACCATAGTACAGCTCCGCTGGTCTTCCTAATTCACCAAAAAAAAAAAATGCTAAAAGTTTTTTTTTTTTTTTTTTCTTGTTGCTTGGAATAATTTTAACGGCTATCGTTATATGAGCGTCGTCTCGACGAAGCTCACGAGCAGAGCTCCATTTTAATATAGATTGTGTTTATTCCTTAATATTCGTAATTGGAGGCAGCAAATGAAACACACTCCAGGGATTAAAAAAAATAATAAAAATATAATAATAATAATAATAATAATAATAATAATAAAAAGGTTCACGAGTGTATTTTCGGCAGATGTTATGTGGGAACATCTTGTTCGTTCGGTCTGTTGGGGCGTTTCGAAACAAAATATCTGCTATTTTGAAGGAAAAAAATAAAAAAAAACATGCAAAATTTGTTTGTTTCTTCAAATTAAGTTAGGCAACACAAATCGGGTACTTATTTTTTTATTTATTTATTTATTTTTTTTTTTCAAATCGTGTTTGCAGAAGGCGAAGGTATCGGCATGTGATAGAAATGTCAAACAATCGGACTTACTCTATGGAGGACGGATAGGCCAGGCACACGCTGATACGCGTACCCATCGTTACCACTGTTTCCTCTTGGAAGCGCTATTTTGCTGGTTTGTCGACTGAGGTCCTTGAAAGGACAGAGCAACCAGCTTCAGTGAATCCCGGCCGAGGTGCCCACAATCTGACGGTGGCTTATTGCGGAGAAGGCGCCGTGTAACCGAGCTTTTGGTTGCACGTCAAAAGGTCCCCAGGTGGTCGAAATTAATCCTCAGTTCTCCATTGGGGCGTTCCAGATACCCATCCTTGGTTTGCCACGCAAAGGCCCCAAATTTGACTTTTAGCTTCAGAGAAAGCCGTTGAGCCCACGGACTCGTTTTCTGTCGCTCGCAGTATACTGTCTCTTCTTCTACCTCCAAGCTAACATCCCGCGCAGTTGCTTTAAACGTGTAACAACCACTACGTTTGCTTGGAGGCGATGACTGAGCTCTTCCATTACACATTTGCGCCACATTGGTACCATGAGTTTACTTCCATGTCGAGGCCTAAAATATTTTCACATCATGCCCTTCGCTGGTTTGGCACGTAAAATTCCCAAACTTCGATGTTTTCACATTAAAATATTTCGGGCATCTACACTCTAAAAAAAAAAAGATGTAGATTTACACCCTTTGTCCCATAGAATACGCCCCAAAACTTCAGTTGGACGTACAGTACCCTATAGTCGAACTGACGACCCCAGCTTTTACGAGAGGCTTGATAACAGCGCGATTTAACTTGCTACATAGCTAATATACGTTTAAAAAACTACAACAATAAAAAGACGAGGTTTTGCAATAAAACAAAATACACGTTCTTTATAATTTTTTTTTTTTTTTTTGTGGTTAGTGTCACATGCATTAGCTACTTTAACAAGTTGTACCACTCGGCTATTAAGCCCTTCGTGAAAGTTGGTACAGTGGTAATCACACTTGTCTATAACGCGCGAGCGTGCGGCTTTCTCCGGGGAGCGCTAGACTGGTGGCATTCGCGGAAACTAAGCTAGTCACGTGGCGCCACATGGAACAGCCCGCTCGAGGGGTGACCTGCCCACTCTATCAGCTTGATAAGCGATAAAAGTAAAGTGCTTTACGACATATTTTTGTTTTTTTGATGACGACATCGTTGATACGCCTTCATGCTTTAGTTTGTTTATTGTACGAGCAATGATGTTTGTAAAAAGCGTGCGAGCAGCCTTCCGCGTTCGCCGCCAGCTGATAGAGTGCGCAGGACACCCCTCGAGCGGGCCGTTCCATGTTGCGCCACGTGACTAGCTTATTTTCCGCGAATGCCACCAGTCTAGCGCTCCCCGGAGAAAGCCGCACGCTCGCGCGTTATAGACAAGTGTGATTAGCACTGTACCTTCGGTTCGATGTCAGTGCGCTGTACGTCGAGCTCAAGTTTTGGGGTGTCTTATTCGGAACAAGGGGTGTAAGAATATACCCTTTTTCCTGAGAGTGTACTTCTCTGCAGGGCACGTGGGCAATCACTGACATTTACGGAGAAAGACGAACTGCGAGTCCAAAACAAGGTTTTGCCGGAAAACTCAACCAAACAAAAAACAGGAGGTTTGCGCTGTGACACCGAGCACGACGTGGAGTTCTTCTAGTCTTCCGCGTTCACGGGTATACATAGAACGCCTCCGCAGCACGTAAAGAATACGCCTTGCGTCAGGTCCGCAAGAGGAGAAAACAAGCCAACTCTCCGAATGCCAGAAGGTGGATGGCGGAAGATGCCCCCGCAAACCAGTATACGCTGGGGGGTGGAAACCGTTTAGCGCTCATATTAGGCATTTTGTCAGCCTGGCGGGATGTGAACCTTCCAACCTCACTTGTCTTCTATGAACGGCAGCGGAGTGGCAAGTCGAGGCCTTTACTTATTTATTTTTAACCGCGCGCTTTTTTTTAGTCTTTTTGAGAAACTAAAAATCTTAGACCGCCTGAGTGAAAGCCCAATATAGCATTATCCGTTTATTTCTCGTTCTTCACTCACAGATGTAACAGCTATTGCGTGAACACGTTACCGGCGTCTTTAAACAATTTTCAACGTATTCAGTCGACTTTGCTTGTGGAGATTATTTGGAAGGAGGGATCTCTTCCTAACACAGGTAGGCACCAAACCGTGTTTACGTACTATATAGCCCGCAGGTTGCAAAAACCAGCATCTCCACGTGCGACATATTACGTTTCCATTACCAGTCGTTCGCAGCTGCTGCGGAGAACAGCGCTGCACGTTTCTTTTGACCCTCTCCAAATTGCGGAGCGGACGAGCTGAATTTAGACGTGACACGGATCTCGAGGATGTTTTCGAATGAGAATCAAGTACCCCTCACAAGACGACGGTTCTCTCTTTCTGCCAAGTCCTTGACGAAAGAATACCAGGATCGGGACAGAGACGCGTCTGCTTGCCGCAACAAATCTAACATTCATTACGTGTTTTTTTTTTTTTGTATGTGTGCGTGTGTGTGTGTGTGTGTGTGTGTGTGTTTATGTGAGTGTGTGCTAGTGTGGGGGGGGGGGGGGGGTTGTGTTTCATTTAAGTTTTTTTGTTGTTTTTTTTTTTGTTTTTTTCTGGGAACCTGCTTTTCGACGCAAATGTTTATTCCTCACAAAGCACTTCGGTGATACCGAAATTCCTGCGACCCGGCATCGTGGAGACGACTGCGGGATCCCCCTCACGGTGATGGGGCGCACCTCCGTGTGCAGATTGCGTCCAGCCAGGCTCTTTAGCGAGGACCACCCCGAGGCCTCGAGCACATTGTTGCCAAATGCTCCTGGCCCAGCACTCGTCGGTCTCGCCGCCGGCTATGAGCTTTGGGTTTTCCTCTGCCGGGGTACTTGAATTTATAGCGCCAGCTTAATTAGTTTCCCTCCTACGTCCATGCGCCCGGCACTCGGGTGTACCGCTGCTGCGGTTGTGTGCTCTGCGGGGGGAACGCAGCGACGAGTGAAAATCGGCTTTACGCGGTGGTGGCCAACGCTCGGGGCAGTGGCGGTGGGGTCGAGGACCCGCTAATAGTGTCATTTCTTCAGTGTGGAAATGCTCGGTCTACACCAGAGTATTCGGGTGGTACGACGCCTCAACTGCACGCATTTGGACTTTAGAAATGCCCGCGAAGCGTGCTGTTAGAGCCTTGGACTTGTTAAGCGGAATTGATGCTGCCGCTTCGTGCTGCAGCGTCTCGATGCCGGGTCAGCAGAAGCCGGGACAGGCGCGTCTTGAGAATTGATGGGAAGGTGTTCTCGTATTGCTTGCAACTGTTACCCATGCCTCGTCTGGGAGACATCCTTTTAACGTTCATTTAATCGACCGCTCAAATGTCTTGGAAAATCTTTCTATGTGTTTATGCGTGCGTGCGTGCGTACGTGTGTTTACAAAAAAATTTTTGTTCCAACATTAAGATACAAAATGCGATATTAATTGCCACCTTCGTTCTTTGTGTTGGTATTCAATGCTCAGTAATACAACACAATTTAGTATAAAATAACATTTCGAATGAAGCGAAATTGCGCTCTAAATGTTCGGGTGCGCTTCCTCATGTCCTTTTTCATCATTTCAATTCTGTGCCCGCTGTACTAAATTCTCACTATAGTGTTCTTCCTCAGGCTTTGTAAAAAAATGAGGGCTTAAACTCGCCCGACAAGTATATTCATACAAGTAGTAGTGTTCAAAAGGAGCGAAAAGTCGCTCCTTCGGGACAGAGCTTTGAACGTGACTTCTTGGCCTTTCAATTTATTATTTTGTCCACCCGCCTGTTTTATGCCTGCTCCCGCCTGAATGCCTCGCGGTCTTCATAAATTATACTCGATGTGTTATTCCTATTTATAAACTAGCTCCTAATTAATATGACTGTATAAACGCCCTTCATTTCTAAACATCTCCAATCACCTCTCTTTTTTTTTTTTTTTCTACCACCGTAGGTATGGTGTTTTGCTCGTTTTTCTAACCTCATTAGCGCGAGCCTAAAGTGATTAGCCAGACACGTTGTTTTATTCCTTCGTTGGTTCAAGGTTAGCCACAGCGACCAAATCGCTAGTGAAGAACCAATAAACGAGTGATTCTGCTTTGTTGCGTGCTCGGCGAGGGACCCTCGAGCCACGGTCAGAATTGCTAATACATCGTATAAAAGACAGTGTACAGATACCGCGGTCTACAACGTTTTTCCTCTTCGTATGACACTTTTGTCACATTGGTCATGGAAAACAAAAAAAAAGTACAGGAGGACACTGAATGCTTACATGTAGGAATGCGAAGGCATTCCTACAAACAGCGCGCCACGTCTTCCTTCTTCACACTGCGCTCCGGCGGTGTCGTCACGCTCCCCCACTGCGCAGGCGCGGCGAACCCCCTCGGGTTCCACGGCTTCCGTGACGATGCATCTGCGTTGCTGTGCTTTTCTTTGTGTTTTATTTCTGAGGCGCGTCCGCTTTGACCTCGAGTGGCCTCGCCGGCTTTTGTGACGAAGTATCTGATATGACGCGTCGCAGCCAATGGGACTTTAGGTGCCGTTTCTCTCAGCAAATGGGAAAATGGGAATTTAGTTGCCGTTTTTCTCTGCTACAGACACCGCCGGCTTCGCTCCATGGGACAGTTAATGCTTTCGCATTAAAGCTATGCACAGACATGAGCACGGATGTTTCTGGGAAGTAAACTTGCTTCGAACATGCGTGAGGCGATTCCACAGATAATTGACGGGCGCCATCCAGTAGCTGCAGCGCCAGTTATTCCAAATCCGCCATTACCTGGGCACGTAATCTGAGCATGTATACTGAAAACGAGAGCTATGCGTCAGCGTTTGGCGTCAAGTCGGCTCAGCCCATTTATCGAAAACGAGGGCTGCGCGTCAGCGTTCGGCGAGGACTCGGATCCAGTCATCATCAACACGCTTCGTCGTGCCCATGGATGGATGGATGGATAGATGTTAATGGCTATACCCTTTGCAGGGATGGGCAAAATACATGCAAATATGCATCGAAATACAAATACAAAATACTTCGTCAAAGTGTATTTAATTACCACTCTAATTACATTTTCAAAAAAGCATTTAAGTACAAGATACAAATACAACCAAATGTATTTGGTCTCCTCCAAATACTTTTCCAAATATATTCCTCAAAATTTGCGTCAGCGACTTCAGGGCACCTGCAACGGGTCTCTGGGTATCTCATTTTAATTTTGCACCGCACACTCGGGAGTTAGTGTGCGAGGCTCTAGTAAACGTAATAGAAATATAATCACAAAAAAAAAGTAATCAGCTTGGACGTAATAGGTGAAAAAAGTGCAGATCTTCAAGCAGCTTTTTTTTGTCGATTACATTTTGGTGTAGACCAACAAAGAACCGAGACGACCAAGACGCGCAGCACTAGCTAGATAATTTTTTATTGTTGCAACTCGCACCAGTTACGAAAATCTGGACGACCCGCGCAGTTAGAATGTTCCAGGCAAAAATATGTATGGAAATCAGGCTGGAAAGCATCACAAGTTGTCACAGGCACTTATTTAGCCAGTCTGCCTGTGAACGTCTATTTCGTCACTATTCTTACCCTGGACTAGCACCGTAATCACAAAGTCACTAAACGCTTGTGCTTGATTGAGGGACACTGCATTCGGTGCAGAACGTAGTTTTCTTCCTGCTCTGGACAGTGACAATAAATTTGAAGGATATATTTTCGCCCACAAAATTGTATTTAATTAGAATTGTATTTGAAATACCCACGTTTTAGTACTTAAATGCACCCGTCAAATACATTACCCCATTTGTAATTAAATACAAATGCAAAAAACACAAAGTATTTTAAATACGTATTTCAAATACTTGTATTTGAAATACTGCCCATCCCTGACCCTTTGTAACGGGCGGTAGCTTGCGCCACCTAGCCTAAGTCTAAAGCCTAAGTCTCAAGAAATGGCTACCGTCAATGTTGCTCGATCGGGTTTCGAAAAGAGTCAAATTCTGTCATTATTATGTCCGCAACGCACGCCGCGTGCCTTTTGTATGAAGTACGAGAGAACTTGGAAGTGTGACTTCATCGTTCGGGCCCGTTCTCGTTTCGACCTTGTCGAAAGGACCATTCTCGAAACGTCCTTCTCGGTTGGGCCCGCCACATTTGCTTCGTTCTCGTTACATCCTTCGCGGTTCGTCCTGCGAGGGGAAAAAAGAAAAATCTAACGTGGGCACTTCGAGGAGTCGGTGTTATGGCTGGGTGGGTCACCACATATCCCCGAAGGATCCTCTTCGAGTCCGCCCCTTCCCCCTCCCAACTCGTCTATTCGCGACTCCAACGAACTATATGGATGGGGGGCGCGCTGGTCAGGCAAAATGGCGGACGAAAGGAGGTCGTTTTCGTCGTTCAGCACGCGGATCACCATAAATGTCTTGCACTGCAGCCGAAGATCGGTGTTACATTCGAAAGCAAAGCGTTTTTTCGGCGGTAGAAACGTTCTTCTAGTCAGTGCGTAGGAATGGCACGGCGGAAACATAGAAATAATTGCTTGAAACGATGTTTGTTTCTATGCTGCCTACGAGAACCAAGCAGCGATAGCAGACGACAAGAGTCGAAACGACCTCCTCTCCCGAGCTTCTCGTCGTTGCCGCCACGCGGCGTAGACTTCGCTGGAGTCGCCAATACGCGCAAGCGCGCACATACACACGCACACGTGCTTTAGTCCCGCGGTTTGGCTAATAGTTCCTGGAATACGTTCCTTCTGCTCTCGAAACATGCGGCGAAGGTCAGGAAGGACCCGCTCGTGGGGTTATCCGGAAGTGGTCGCAGCTAGGCGCCGGGCAATGAAACACCGAACTGCTCTTTTGTGTCAAAGCACGGCTTCGTATGTCCCTTTTTTCCCGGGTCGCGGCAGGGTGCACTCGGAATGGTTCCCCTCACTCCGTACTTTATTTTTTCATTAAAGTGGACTGCAGCGCACGGTACTAGCAGTCGGAGTCAATCCAGGGCCGAAAAAGTACCACGTGGAATTCGGTCCAAGTGCGAACAAGACCACGGCCGCTGGATCTTCTTTCTGCGAAGATCCAGCGGCCGTGACAAGACCAAATGCGAAAAAAAAAGAAGAGAAAAAGCAGTTTGGAGGTTTTGAGAAGGTTCAAACGAGAAGGTATACTAGCGAGAATGGGGCGATACGAGGAAGGGCGAATTGTGAATGGAACGTTTTGGGTATACCCGTGATTGCGGCTTTCTGGTGTCAGCTGATATGGGGTTGCAAGCGATGAATAGTTAAGGAAAGTGGAAGTGAGTCAATCGTGTACTCGCTCGGGGCGAGTTTGTCACTGACTTCGTGAGCTGATATTCGTACATTTTCTGACAGCTAAGGCAGAGAGGGCGTGAAAAAGTGATTGAAGGTAGAAAATGACAAAACAAGAACAAGTGGTAGGATTTTTTTTTTAAGGAGAAAGGAGGGTGTGGGGAGAAGGAGGCAACGGAGTTGAGAGGGAATAAGTCTGCGCTATTCTTTTGAAAAGTAGTCGAGCTTTAGCTATAGAGCCGGAAACTTGGAGCGAGAAATGTTGCTCCAGAAGCCCTCTCTGTGTCTGCCTCTGAGCCTACCGCCATGTGGAGGCCCCGCCCCATCCCAAAAAACAGCAAAGACGAAAGAAAAAAAAGAGAAGAAAAAGGCGGCAGTTGCCTCGGGGTGGCCTCCCTCTGCAACTGTGCGTCCATTGTGTCGCATCTAACTATACACAATCGGCCGGCTCTTATCATGTTGGTGCGCGAGGCCTAGGGCGTTTTGATTTTGGACCTGCTGCCGCCGCCGCCGCCACCGCCGCCGTCGTCGTTGGAATAGTCGGGAAATATTTTGGCCCATCGTTTGTTTGTTTAGCCCCTGGGCCAATTTTGCCTCCGGACGTTGATTTCCTTTCAGAGATGAAAAGCCGCAATGGCTGATTTTCTTTGCTTGCTCGGGCCGTGTTGCTCTTACCTCCGAGTCTTCGGACTCGCCTCGCCTCTTCTCGTCATTCTTTGCCGCAGTTCGCTTCTCGCTCGCTCTTTTTTTTTTCTCTCTCTCTCTCTCACTTTTTTTTTTTTTACCTCCCCGGGGGGTGGTCGCTACATCGGTGCTTGCGCGCATGCGCGTGTGTTTTTTGTTCGTTTGCTTCAGTCCTTTTTGATCTCAACTTCCGAATGGACGGCACAAAAGTTTGCACGAAACGTTGTGATGGGAGACTCTTTTTAATTTCAGTATACACAGCGTTTGTCTGTCTGTCTGTGGCACTTGAATCCTGATGCATTATTTCGGAGTTCCAAAACTGTTTTGACTCGGCAACTAGAAGCAGGCGCCTGCTTTCTCATGTCGACCATCTCAAACAGTACTCAGAACGCCAAAAAAACAAAACAAAAAAAAACGTCGGAATTGATTTGGCTCTAAAAGATAAAGTTGTTGAAACCCATTGTGAGGTTATAGCAGCGCCTCCCACGCGCTCTTCAATGTGAGACCCACAGTTCTCCGACCGCTTTGCAGACACACTCGAAGAATCCGACCTGTTTCGCGTTAGTCCTCTTGGCAATATAATGACGGGAGTCTTCGTTGTCCCATAGCCTCCACCGCAGTCGCTATCCCATCTCCACTGAGAAAAAAATATAAAAAACCTACAGTTCCGACTGCGTACGTATTGCACGGCGTTGAAAGATGTGCAGCAAGCCATTCTCTCTTCTTACAGCGCCTTCAGCGACAATAAAACAAGCAAAATTCGCGCTGCTTTTTACACGTGTACCATTGTAGGAAAAACAAAAAGAAAATGGACACTTATCGATTCATTTTTAACCTACACAACTAATTAAGTCTTTGCTTAGCGAGCCTCCTAGGAGGAAAGGCTCATTGAGAGCAAGAAACGCGTGTTGAACCGGTTTTAACTCGGTGGACAGTCGGCGGTGCATGAGTTTAGTCGCTTCGCAGTCGTTTCCTGCACTCGAAACGAGACGTTACAGCTGCCTTGTTTTACTTCTTGCTTTCTTTCTTTCTTCCTCTGTCTGTTGCAATTAATCTATGACTATACGTCTACATAGATGTGGTGGCAGTGGCGTATTGAATCGAGACGTGACGACGGTAATTGGGTAGAAAAGAAAAAGAGAAGGGGATTCGGTGCGTGTGATTGGTTCCCTGTCTATTCGATGCGCTTCAGCCGCATTCATGTAAACGTAGCCTACAGGGGGTGCGCTCTAAGAAATGCCTGTGCGTCAACTTACCCGCAAAACACTCAAAGAGCTAATTATTACGATCTAGGAAATCCGCTCAGCGAATACTGAGGTGGAACATCTGTTTAGACCTCAAAATTAAGTCTGCGCTGTAACATTACTCAATACAAGCATCACGTTTTGCATTGCGTAATGTCACAGCGCAGACTTCATGTTTAGGCCTAAACGGATGTTCGTGCATTCCGCACCATCGAGGTTGCGGGTTTTAGAAGGCTAATCAATGTGAGCTCGTTCTGATCATGCGCTCTAAAACATCGCCCTCAAATATGGCATACAGTGAATATGGCGTCCAGGATAGACAATAACCCCTCATTGCCGGGGATCTCAAATACGCAATAAAAATGGTGTCATGCCTTAGATGTGAAACGATATGGGTTTTGCGAAGTTAGAACCGCGCATAATGAAACACGGTGCATGCATTTAAAAAAAAAACACTTGCTTTTACTTTCCCGCACAACACTCGGTGAGCCAATCACCGCAACTTACGGAGGCAGCTCAGCGAATGACGATGCCGAAACATATGTTTAGACCAAAAAACGCACTCTGAGTTGTGATATTAAGCAATGCAAGCGTGACGTTTTGCATTGCTTAATGTCACAACTCAGACTGCGTTTTTTGGTCTAAACATATGTTTCGGCGTCGTCATTCGCTGAGCTGCCTCCGTAAGTTGCGCTGATTGGCTCTCCAAGTGTTGTGCGGGAAAGTTGACGCACGGGCTTTTTTTAGAGTGTAGTTTATCTGACTTGAGCTCTTTCTCTCTCCGCCTCCTTTCTCGCGCACCGTCGAAATACGAAAGAAGCGATGTTGAAAAACAAGAGAAAAAACGACAAAACAGTGCAATAATGAAAGGAACTATACACATTTCCAATGTTAACAAGTCCTCAGTCAAGCACGCGCATGTTCGTCGCTTCACAAAGCGAGCAAATCATGCGCCATGCGCACGAACACTAAAATAAAAAAAACAAAAAACAACGGCCAGGTGCCCTTTTTTTTAAATGGTTTATGCTATTGTTACTAATAAGTATGGTGTATACTTTCCGGCGTTTATTTGACAAAAATTGGCGGATGTTTATCGGTGTTTATTTATATCTAGAATGCCGGTGCTTTTCGGTGAATAGTCTCGTGAAGACGCTAAAAACGGTGATTATCGGGGGACAAAATTGAGAATGTAAACGACCACTGAAGGCGAAAAACATTTCAAATATTATTTGCATATTTTACACAATCTCAGGCTTGATTATTGTAGTATATATGCACGCATACGTTCCTAGACTTGTATCTGTCACCCCCTGTTGACGACGTGCAATTTCGAGAATGCCCGCTCAACATTTGGACACAGGAAGCCCCAAAGCGTCCAACGTGGCTTGGGACAGTACTGGCCAGCTGTGACTGGCCTCTCGGGCCACTGATAGTGATCGTCAAGGTCTGTGGCTTAGGAGGACCACTGACCTTGGGCAACAGTGGAACAAAGCTACTGTCCTCCAAGGGCTCGAAACTCGTCAAGCACAAAGTTGGAGCCAAAGTTCACGGAGCGCACCGATTGGACCATAACGATGATGACTTCGCGCTTCAGCACGAAGGCACGCTCTGGGAACTTTCGGCTCCAACTTTGTGTCTGGCGAGTTTAGGGTCCCAAGAGTCTAAGACCACGTCGGTCACAAAAGAAAGACCGGCAAAGTGCATGATTCTGGGTAAGATAATGTGTTTGACAAAGTTTGTGTAAGATATTTTTCAGTAAAAAAAGAAAAAGCATATCTAGAAAGAAATATTTGGAAATTGGCGTTTTTTTTAACGAGTTTTATTTCTGTCACTGGAGGATGTCTATCGGTATTTTTATATAAAACTTTTTCGTTGAAAAAAAAAAAAAAAAAAAAAAAAAACAGCGCTTGCTCGAAAATACGAAAAAAAAAAAACACCCGGTGTTTTTCAGTTTTAACCAATTTTCTATTTTCGACACCGGCGGATGTTTATCGGTGTTTTTCGGTTAAAACCGGAAAGTACACAGCCTACTTATAAGCTTTCAGATTAACGACACTCGGCCATATTGTGTCTTAAAATCATGGTTGCCAGTTATCTGAAGCTTTATCTGAAGTCACATAAAACGCTTTTCCGCTCTCCAGAAATGTTTAAACAGTTCGCGACAGGGCCAAGCAATATTACGTGAGCATCCTAACACCGAAACTAATGCTGAGGAAGTCGCACTTTTGAATCATGGCGGCAGTTGCGTCTGCTCTGCTCAAGCACCAAAATGGCGGCTCCCACAGCAATGTCGGGGAACAGAGTGCCGATATCCTAAGCGCAGCTCTTTTAGTGGCTCTAAGTCCATACTCGGTGACAATTTTTTCTGGCATTTCCTAAGAAGTTGACGACCGTGCGAGTTCAGCTGTGATCGGCGCTCAGTGTGCAAGAGCGAACGGGGTACCCATAGTTTTGGCTTCATTGCCAAGAAAAGTTGCCTCAAGTATAGATTCCGATTCGGACACCTCGAGGTTCAAGTGCGGGCTGTTTCTGCTTTTTTTTATTTTTTATTTCTAGCTCGAGGGACAACCCGTGTTTTAATTAAATCTCCCTTTTTCTTGTCATCGGAGTCGCCTGAATTCCGAATGAAGTGCGGGCGTCGCCCGTCCCCGCGCGGGGGCTCCGTCTCCACAACACGGTGTTTGCGCGATCTGTTAGCCGCCGTGCTCTTGTGCAAATCTGGCCGTACTTTCTTCCCGGCTGTTGTTTGACCTTTGGCGCTTTTGTGAGCAGGACTTGCCCCTTCCCGCGCGGCTGCGTGCGCGAGCTCCCTTGCCGCTCCTGCTCTGCGGCTCCTTCGGGACCGCACGCTCGCCTCATCCGAGGGTCCCGTTGTTTTCCCAGTTCTCGCCACTGACGCCCTGCATACCAATCAGCCGAACAACTTAGAAATTGAATTCTAAGCTCGTGCATATGCATGTGCGCCGGTATGACGCAAGTGTACCTTCCCCTGCTGGACTCGCTGCTTTTTAGAGCGCAGCTCTTAGGGGCCCGTTCCCGGCTTGAGCGGCGTCGCCGTCGGCGTCGGCGTCGCCGTCGGCGTCGGCGTCGGCGTCGGCGTCGGCGTCGGCGTAACCGCAACCCTCGTAACCCTCGTGAGGGTTACGAGGGTTACTTACCCTCGTAACCCTAACGAGGGTTACGAGGGTTTTTACCCTCAGAAGGGTTACCTTCACAAGGGTTACCCTCACGAGGGTTACTTACCCTTGTAACCCTCACGAGGGTTACGAGGGTTAGTAACCCTCGTGAGGGTAACCCTCGTGAAGGTAACCCTTTTGAGGGTTACGAGGGTTAGTAACCCTCGTGAGGGTAACCTTCACGAGGGTTACTAACCCTCGTAACCCTCAAAAGGGTTACGAGGGTTAGGTTACCCTCGTGAGGGTAACTCTCATAACCCTCGTGAGGGTTACGAGGGTAAGTAACCCTCGTGAGGGTCACGAGGGTTATGAGAGTTACCCTCACGAGGGTCACGAGAGTTACCCTCACGAGGGTCATGAGAGTTACCCTCACGAGGGTCACGAG
The DNA here is from genome assembly GCF_016920785.2 of Ixodes scapularis. Classification (NCBI taxonomy): domain Eukaryota; kingdom Metazoa; phylum Arthropoda; class Arachnida; order Ixodida; family Ixodidae; genus Ixodes; species Ixodes scapularis. Next base: position 20,017,906 of record NW_024609884.1, on the reverse strand, counting down.
AGTTGCCCTCACAAGGGTTACTAGGGTTACCCTCACGAGGGTCACGATGGTTACCCAGGTCAAGTGACCGCCCCTGGGGTCACGTGACCTGGGGATACCCCCCGAGGTCACGTGACCCCCCGTTGACGTCATAGCCACTGATGACGTCATCAGTGACGTCACTGATGACGTCACCGGCATCCGCATCGTCATCGTCACTGATGACGTCATCAGTGACGTCACTAATGACGTCACCGGCATCCGCATCGTCATCATCATCACTGATGGCGTCATCAGTGACGCTACTGATGACGTCATCGGTATCGTCACGTGACCCCCCGACGTCACGTGACGCCCCAAGGTCACGTGACTCCCACAAGGTCACGTGACCCCCAAGGTCACGTGACCCCCCGCCCCCGAGGTCACTTGACCCCCCCCCCCCCAGTACCCTTCCCTCCTCCTCCTCAAGAGCTGCGCTCTAATTCGGCGTTACAGGGAGTTGTAAACGGCTTTCATTTTTCTTCTGTTTATTGCGGAGTTGATTTGGAATTAGACGGTGCTCAGATTCGGTGCATGAAGCAGAAGGAAGAGAGATATTATCTGCGCGAAAAAAAATGGTGTGAAACTCAGTGCCAATAACACGTGGCAGTGTTCGTAACCAAACAAAATTGCGAACCTATTTTTTTTCTGTTTTGGGGCATTGCAGTTTCAGTTTAAGTATGGATTGATGTGCTCCCTCGTTCAAAAAATAAAGACTCATTTACAAATGTGCACACACTGCTAGAGTATTTTTGTTTCTCTTTGCAACGTTGCGTGGTTCTATAGCTTAGGATTCTAAGACGCTATTTCGCTTTATTTAATGAGTGTCTTCTTAACATTGGTTCGGCGCATCATAGACACGGCTGAACTAGTTACCCAATATATATATATATATATATATATATATATATATATATATATATATATATATATATATATATATATATATATATATATATATGCAAGACGGCGAGACGAAGGTACCGGAACATCGCCACCTGATGCGATTGAGCGGGCGGCTATGTCCCGGGTCGCTTCGTATTGCCGTCATGCATAGCCCCCCTGGTTACCTGTAACGACGAGATAACACACTGGCACGCTGGCGCCATCTATGAGGTGACCGCGTAAACGTTCATTTCACTAGAGCGAAGTTTTTTGCGGTATTTTCGATATCAAATGTACGTACTATCTATAAGAAATCGTCGTTTATAACGTTGTTAAAAACTTTTCGAGCAAAATAAAAATAATGATGCGAAAAAAAAATATGCGGAAAAGCCAAGTGTCCCACGTCTAACCGACAGATGGCGCCAGCCTATTCTATCGTCGTAACAGACCCCAAGAGGTTCTAAGGCATTCAGTCGTAAGCAGTCGAAAGTGTGTGAACCAGTCTTTAAAATGTAAACGCCGACAGTCCGCTTTTTTTTTTTATGCTGTTTTTGTAGCAGACACATGTGCGCAGCATTGCATCATTCCTGCGCGAAGAAAAGCGTTTTGTTTCGTGTGTCACTCAAGATCAAGCTAACTACCCTCCTTCTCCCCTCCCCCTCCTTTTTTTCTCTCTCTTTCTATTAGGTGGTTATGGCATCTATGAAACTATGAATATTCAGAATGAAAATGGTAATTTAAAATATTGAAACATATATACGACCGCAAAAAGGAGTAGCTGGATTACGCTTTTTTGTTTTCGCTATAAACAATAAGGCGGTCTCTTGTGATTTCTTCAATATTTTTAATCAGCATATAGATAAAAAAAAAACAATCGATTGACCACGCGTACGAAAGAAGTGTGCGCATGTTGTTCTCCTCAAATAGCCTCAGTGAAAACAGTGTTGTGTCAAATAAGCATACCAGAACCTATACGATGCTTGAGTCATCGACATCTCCACAAAGGGGCGTAGCTCGTCATGTTCGCGCTATCTTGCTTCGCGAATGGTCCAGGATGTCGAACCGAATCCGAACCCGAACTTAAAACCGGAGCGAAACCGTTATTTTTGACTGAACCAGAACAACGCCGCAACCGAAATCGAGCATTTTAGGGGAAGCCCCACCCTTGGTTAGTTTGATTCTGAACCAACAGATGGGGATGGGATCACCTTCCAGACCTGTGCATGAACGCAAATCAATCGTGTGTGGTAACGCTTCAACAATGTTTTTTTTTTTCTTTTTTTTTTTTTTACAGCGGAGCTGTTAAGGGCTCGGTTCCCCAGGATCGTGTCCGTGTATGTCGACACAAACCTACCTGGACAGCTACTGCCATCTATAAGCGACTGCGGCAAGCACACAACCAGCATGGTTTCCGCCGTCGCTCGTAGATGACGGCAACCTTTCCAGCTATAATAGAAGAATGGATAGTTAGGCGCGTTAGTGGGAATTCATCGTAGGCAGCAGCGCGAAAAACAGACGACGACGAAGAAGCACACAGTGTATCGAGTACAGCTCCGCTGGTCTTCCTTCTTCACGAGAGTGGAAAGGCTGAACGATTTTTTCAATAAGAAGTCAGGAGCAGGGTGGAAAAACTTCTCCGACCTCCTATGAAGCCACGCAATGTGTGTAAACAATTTACGAAGCTGTTACCAAACATGCTGTCGGACCAAACATGCCAGCACGACCCAGATGTTCAGCGGAATTATTTTAAATTACTAGAATTATTGAAAGCCCGGTAGATTGTGTTGGGAAGTTTTGCATTTATACGAGTATTTTTGTCCCGTTGAGTCATCATCGGAATGTTATTGTTTAAAAAACAGCAACCGCACGGGGGAAAAGGCAATCAGTGTTAACGCGCCAACATAGATCCATCAATTCTCCACACAGTACACAGGGACCGAGTAAAGAATGCATAATTTCCTCTACAAGCCCTCTATACAAGCCTTCACAAGCCCATCTATACTTGGGCGCCATCAATCCGTGCGAGCGAAGCGCGCTCGGTGCGCCGAACATAATGTGGTCGCCGCGTGCGACAGAGAGTCATCACCTAAATGTATTTCTTCTACCGTAGTCAAGGGCTTGCCACAAACCGCACGCTGACAGCGAACTTTCGCCACGCGATATTACACCATCAAAATTGTTCTTAACCTCTAGACCCTATACTCTATACTCCTCTATACTCACAAAGCCTGACAGTTCGATGACGGAACCATAGAGTGCCCGGTTGCAGACTTGGAGCGCGAGGATCTGGTAGCACAGAGAATTTCTCGGGGAGTCTGGTATTCAGCGCACAGCTTTTGCAGCGGCGAGAACCCAAAACATTGTTTTCAAACCCGACGAGAAAAGAGGCGGTAGCCGGAGGAACGCGAGAAGCACGAGCGGACATTCCATCGCTCGGTACAAGTGTGTTTCGGCGTCTCGCCGCAGCGGGGCGCCCGTGACATGAGTCTTGTTTAGACTCTTGTCTGCAGCTCTACCTTTTCAATTTTGGCGGCCGTGTCTCGTGGCGATCTGCCAGGCTTTGTCAGTATAGAGGAGGCTATGTTTTAACAGACAACAACTTTTACTCACACGAGCGGCCACATGTGAGCATTCTGTGTTTATTGTGGCACACGTGGCCAGTAGTGTAGGTTTTTCTCTAATCCGAGCTGTATCACATTGCAAACCATAAACCAAATAAATATTGATAAACAAGCGTGTGATCACGTGAAAAGTGGTTGGCACTGCGCATATGCAGAAGGCAAGCTCGGTTTCACCATAAGTGCTTTCAATCTATCCGAGTCAAAAGGAGTCCAACTGTACGTAAGGTAGCAGTAGCACAAGCCTACTAAACTGCAACCTGTCTTTCGATTTAAAAATCCTTCCATTTCTCTTTTTGGGAAAAGGCAGAGGAGGAGACGACAGAGCGCGGGGACGTCAAAACCAGGGACTGAAACCGGTAAATATAACGTCGAGCGCCAGACGCCGACTATCGGCGTTCGAGCGTCTTCCAACAATAGAGACAAAAAATTGGGTTGTGTGTATGTTTATACAGTCTAGATGTTGGTCTACCTCAACGGGCGACGAGTCTTCCAGCTGTAGAGGAGAAATTTAGCCAGTGAAGTACAAACGCTAGCCTGGGGTCTTTAACGTGCACCACGCAGTAGTGATGCACGACCGCACGCTCCACGTGCTCCCGGAGCTGGTGTGCGCTAGACCACACTCGGCCACCGATCTCCGAGTGACAAAGGCAGTTGGTGTTGCGTCTGCCCGCTAATCATTCCAACCGAAGCTCGGTGTTCTGACGATCCCGCCGCTCTCATTTCCTCCTCTCCTTCAGTTTTTCCCCGCATAAAGACGAGAAGGCGAGGCCCAATTAGATACAAACAAAAATACAGAAACACAAACGGATGCAGATCGCATGTTTTAAGTTATTAGCTTCCTTCGTCAATGTCTCGAGAGGTGTCAGCTTAAGGGCATTGAATACACAGCTTGCAAGTGTCGTTGATGGGTTCCTTACTGATCTCCGCGAATAACAAGTTCTGCTTTGTGACACGGCGAACTGAAAACGGTCGAGAATGAACGCCATTTTGTTGGGCGATGTTTGGAGCGCACGCTCAGAACGATGCTCGAGGACGACTGCTTCTGGCATTTCAGAAGAAACGAACTGCGCTTCTGCATAACTTCGATCGGCGTTCAGGGTCGGCGAGCGCTAGGGTATACCTATGCGGAGATCAAATCGTCCGCTTCTTGCTCAGGAGTGGCGGTGACGTCAGAGCAACGCCGAGCTCTGATTGGCTTTAATTGGAGGGATAGTGGATGCTGGGTAGACTTCAGTGGTAGATGCCTTGAGCACCCACATTTTTGCTCAATCAGCCAGTACGAGCTCGGCGTTCGGACATTATCGGAACTCGGCCTGTGCAAGAAGGAGACGATCTTGAGCTGCGGATCAACACCTCCTAGATAACAAAGCCGGAGTGCTGATAGAGATGTCACCATCAACGTAGGCCAACGCTGGTCACAGATTGAACACGACGATTGCGTCAACGCTAGGCTCAAACTTGACTCGAAACCAAACGCTTGACGCAGCACTTGTTTCCAATCTGTGTTCAGCCTTGGCCTTCGCATGGTGACGCAAAACTGTCAGCTTTACGGCCTTGTCTTCTAGGCGGTGTTGCCCTGATAGGGTTCCCTCCCTGCGAGGAACACAATCAGAGTCGTTGTTCCAGGAAGGCAAAAAATGGGAGCCAGTTCTGAGCATCCGCCGTGGACAACGTCCAACAATATGGCGTTCCGTGGAATACCCCCTCCCCCCCCCCCCCCCCCTTCACGTCGTGAGCCAATCAGACACAGTTGTCCAGGAGGGGCGCACTCCGACGATACGTTGTCACGTGTCTCGCACCTAAGCTCTAATCGGCTCGCTGTGGACGTAGCTTTCGCAGTTTTCTAAGTCGTGCGTCTCGCATGTCGTCGTTGTCGTAACGTACACTCTAAAGGCCCGTTCACACTCTTGCAACCGAGTACGACTGAGAGAGACAAGACCGGTTTTTAATCCTTTTGCGACTTCTTAGGACCAGCTCCGCAGCAGCGCGCCTGGTCCTAAGAAGTCGCAAGAGGATTAAAAACCGGTCTGGTCTATCTCGGTCGAAGTCAGTCGCAAGAGTGTGAACGGGCCTTAAGAAATGCCTGCGCGTCTATCTTACCCAGAAAAAAACTCAGAGCCAATTTCTGCGAGCTAAGAAATCAGCTCAGCGAATGATGAGGCGCAGCATCCGTTTAGACTTCAAAATTAAGTCTGTGCTGTGGCATTACGCAATGCAAGCATGACGCTTTGCATTGCGTAATGCCACAGCGCAGGCGTCATTTTTAGGCTTCAACCTAAGGTATGGGCATTCGCTGAGCTGATTCCCTTGATCGCAGAGATTGGCTGTTTGAGTGTTCTGTGGGTAAGTAGACGCGCAGGCATTTCTTAGAGTGTATGTCTTCATTTGAGGTCTTCAACCTAAGGGTATATGCTACCACGACTGGCCCACATGGCAGATGTCATCTGGGCAGAAGGGGCCACGATGGAGGGCACCCAAGGTTTCAGCAGGGGAAAAGAATGTTAGAAATGTGTAATTAGGTTTCCTTTGTAATAGATGTCACTCAGAAAATAAATATTTTGTGTCATTCTCACGCCTCGTGATTGGTTCTTCGGCAAATCACACTAATGATGAAGTCTCGTTGGCTATGAGGTAATGATGATATGTTCGGGGGTGAGCAAAATAAGTTCTCCAACTCCGGCGTCTGACGTGCAAGGGCGGCGGTGAGATCTGCAGCTCCGTGGGCTGCTCAGGCGACGCGGCTTCCTGTGCGACCAGGTTGGGGGGCGCGCTGGGGGCCACGGCGGCGCCGTGTTTGTAGGATGGACGCTGCTGGCGCATTCGCTTGAGGAGCCATACGAGAAGTGCGGCCGCCGCGAGTACTGCGACAACGAAGACCCCCACAGTCAAATCGTTCAAAGGATTGGTGGCCATGTGTCACCTCGTAAGCGGTCGGAAGCCCTATGGGGAGTCTTCTTCTTTCTTCGCTCATGGCTTCTGCCACGTCTCTGCTCGTGCGGTCAAGCAGGTGCCGATGCAAGCCCGCCAACTTACCTTCGCCAATACCACGTAGAACTTTAGATTGGGCGAGTTGGTTGATCATGCTGGTCGACGTTGCAGCGCATTAAAAAAACTGTCACTCAAGCTTTCACACACAGAAGGAACAAAACTCTCAAACAGCGCTCACTAACAACTTTGCATTGCGTGATTAACTTCTGCTTCTACTTCAATTTGAGACGATTTTCAAATGAAAAAAGACAAAAAATAAAAGGCGAAAAATTCCCTTCTAACGCTTAGGCAAATTTCCTCAACTTGAAGTAGAAGCATAAGTTAATCACGGTTAGTGAGCGCTGTGAGAGTGTTTTGTTCCTTGTGTGAGTGAAAGCTTCAGTGACAATTTTTTGAGTGCGCTGCAACGTCGACCAACCACGTAGAAGACGAGGCCCGTGCGTGACGTCATCGCCAGTGGACCCCCCGTCCCGCCCCCAAGCGGAAAACGCGCTTAAGCTCGCGACGAGAGTATCCGCGCCGCAAAGCGACAAACGCGCGCGTTTTGGCGACGCCGCGTGCGAGAGTCGCGCTCGTCGTGCAGGCGCTGCAAGACACGCTGGTGTAACGCTGGTGGATAGAGAGCCGAGGCTGAAGAGAAGTTCCAACTCAGAGCACGAGGAGCGTTCGCAATTTAAGGTGAAACCCCACGCTTGGTTAGTGTGATTCTGAACTAACAGATGGCGATGAGATCGCTTTCCAGATAAGGTCCTTATATTTCCAGACCTGTGCAGGAAAGCTATAAATCGTTTGTGGTGGCGCCTTTGCTAGTGTGTGGTATTTTTCTTTCTTCTGAAACTGACAATCCTGGCCGTGCACTTGTTTCTCGATACGCGAGCTTCCTGTGGAACACGACCCGGCTGCACCGGTTCTCGTGCATATGGAGCAGTTTCCCACGCTATGAGCTCGCGTCTCCAGCAAATGTGGTCAGAATAAAACGTGAAAATCGTCCCGATCTAATGGCGAGGCCCATGCGCCACAATAGAACCGACGCGTCGAAAAAATTAGATTGGCGGTGCGCATTTATCACCCCGGGGACCTCGAACCCATTGACACATATATTCCAACGTGGTATAAAATTCGTATGACGGGTCGGCCGTTTTGTCGTGCATGTGTGTGGCTCTTTATAAATTAAAAAAAAAAGCAAAAAACGTGATGACGTTATAGATGTACAGTCAGGTGTCTCATCTTTGGCCACTGCGATTTTTATTTTGTCCGCGAGAATTGAAAACAAGGAAAAATGAGCCTTAACCCGTTCACACTGTGCCATTTCTTACGTTAAGTTACGATACGAACTCTTACGACAACTTACGACCACCTGTGACCATGGCAACCAGCGAAGCGACGTGAGTTTTAACGTAATTCAAAGAGTTGGGCTTGGCTGAACTTTTGTTCAGAATTCTTACGACCGCTTACATTCAACCAATCGGGTTTTGCGGAAGCGAAGCTCCTGGGCATGCGCGCTACGCTCGGGAGCCCTGCGGCCCGGCGCTGCTCTCTAAAATGGCGACCGACCCAAAGGTTCCGTCGATGCCGGTGACGTCGATGCCGGTGACGGTCGGCGCACAAAAGCAAAAACTGTTGTGTTTTATGTTTATGCAGCCGGAAGTTGGTCTGCCTCAGTGAGCGTCTGGTGTCTCAGCTGTAGATGAGCAATTTAGCCAGTGCTGTACAACCGCTACCTTGGGGTCTTTAACGTGCACCACGCAGTAGTGGTACACGACCGCACGCCGGTACGATGCTCAACGAGATCGAAACGGGCAGGGGTGGGGATTGAACCCAGGATCCCTGGGTTCTGTAGCGCGAACAACGGCACACAAGATTTGCACAAACACACACACACACACACACACACACACACACACACACACACACACACACACACACACACACACACACACACACACACACACACACACACACACACGCGCGCGCGCGCGCGCGCACGCGCGCACGCACGCACGCACACACACACACACACGCGCGCGCACGCGCGCACGCACGCACACACACACACACACACAGGGCTGACTAGCGACTCAGGTTTGTATTTCTTCTTTCTATAATCCTCTTCTCACTGCGAAACGAGACATTAGAGAAAAAAATATACGGTGAGAATTTAAGTGTAAATTATGATGAAGAATAAAAATAAAAATATTAATAAGAAATACTACGCTTCAAATAAAAAAAAAAACGTCGTTCCTTTCATCTTGTCGCAAGACCGTCCATTTCTTTCCGTGATAACGCTAGAGAGGGGGTGCTGACACAGGCTTGTTCTAACCTAGCTATCTTGACGGCTTCAATAATTTCCCTTGATAGCTGGTTGCCACTCCTGCTGATGACGGTGCAGTTGGTCATGACCGCCGAGCAACCGCAGTCTCTGCAATAGATCCCCAGGTGTCCGGAAATTACTTCGTGGATGGTGTATTGGTGTTCACGCAATCTGTCGTTGAGATATCTGCCGGTTTGCCCTATATACTGCTTGTGACATTACAGGGGAATTGAATACACCACTCCTTCTGTACATGGAATGTACAGAAGTTTCGCTACGCCGCCGCTGTCGCAATGCATTTCGGGAACTGTAGTCTATCAGCACGATCGAGGGACAACGCCGCTGTGGGCTTCCACGTGTCGATCACGAGCCATTTCGTGCACTGCCGCTGCCCCTTGAGAACTACAACTATGGTGGCGTCACGTATGCGCCAAGCGGTTGGTGGGATCGGTCTATTAATATTTGTAAAGAACTACTTTACCAACTTGGTCTCCACTTAGTTTCGGTTTCAACGAAGTGCACGTGCCGGCTGAGTATCTCTGGAGTCTCATGTTCACAGACGGAGTTATTAGGTCAGGGATGGGCAATATTTCAACTACAAGTATTTGAAATACGTATTTAAAATACTTTGTGTATTTTGCATTTGTATTTAATTACAAATTCGGTAATGTATGTGACATGTGTATTTAAATACCAAAACGTGGGTATTTCAAATACAATTGTAATTAAATACAATTTTGTGGGCGAAAATACATCCCTCAAATTTATTGTCACTGTCCAGAGCAGGAAGAAGACTACGTTCTGCACCGAATGCACTGTCTCTCAATCAAGCACAAGCGTTTAGTGACTTTGTGATTACGGTGCTACTCCAGGGCAAGAAAAGTGACGAAATCGACGTTCACAGGAAGACTGGCTAAATAAGTGCCTGTGACAACTTGTGATGCTTTCCTGCCTGATTTCCATCCATATTTTTGCCTGGAACATTTTAAACGCCGGGTCGTCCAGATTTTCGTAACTGGTGTGAGTTACAACAATAAAAAATTCTCTAGCTAGTGCTGCGCGTCTTGGTCGTCTCGGTTCTTGTTGGTCTATACCAAAATGTAATCGACAAAAAACGCTGCTCGAAGCTCTGTACTGTTTTCACCTATTACGTCCAAGCTGATTACATTTTTTGTGATTATATTTTTATTACGTTACTAGAGCCTCGCACACTAACTCCCGAGTGTGCAATGCAAACTTGAAATGAGGTACCCAGAAACCCGTTGCAGGTGCCCTGAAGTCGCTGACGCAAATTTTGAGGAAAGTATTTGGAAAAGAATTTGGAGGAGACCAAATACATTTGCTTGTATTTGTATCTTGTACTTAAATGCTTTTTTGGAAATGTAATTAAATTTGTAATTAAATACATTTTTGACGAAGTATTTTGTATTTGTATTTCGATACATATTTGCACGTATTTTGCCCATCCCTGTATTAGGTTAAAAACCGGCCACGTGAAAACTAGTGATCACGTAAAGACATCATAAAATGGGACAGAGGAACAAAAATCAATGCAAACCTTGAGGTTATCGCTTTTTAACCTAACGGCTCCGCCTCTATACATCGAAAAGGCAATAGAAGTACTCGGCCGCCTGCCACCACTTTGATATCTTCTGTGATTTTCGTTCATCACTAGCCTTCACAATCGTCTCCCCCCCCCCCCCCCCCCGGCCCCCCCCCCCCCCCCCCCCGGGAAAATGGAAAGTCTACGCCGCTGGTCATCATCATATATATTGTGAAACGTATTTCGTAAGCAACATTTCACAATATACATTGCGAGGAGGTGCCCATTCCATGATATTATGCACTGTATTTATTTCCTAAGTTCAAGAGAACAACTTGGATTCAGGATTCCAGTTTTCATACTGCGGCGCAAAGTTGTACCAATCACGGGTATTTTAGGCGACCTGCCAGACTGACAACCTTTCGATTCAAGTAAAATGTATGGGGCTCAGGTAAACAATAGACGTTGAGTCGAATAAACACGATGTTTTGTATATTAATCTAGCTTTTCTTTTAGCGTTAAATTGAAATTAAATAATGCAATTTCTTATTTTTGGTACCTGAAAATAAAAGTGGATTGTACGAATGATAAAATGCTATAAAGTTCCTCGTTTCATGATTGAAATCGTGCCTATTGCCAAAACAACGCGATAAATATATACTCAATTTACCGGTTCAAACCTGTTCGAACCGGTTCGAACCGTTATTGTTTGTTCCCCTGAACAACCGGAACTGAACCGTAAGCCGTGAACCCGAACCCGAACCGAACCGATAAACATTTCGGTTCGACACTCTGATCAGAAAATCCCACTTAAATCAAATAAATTTGGTTTATATGCTTTTTAATTCAATATATTTCGCACCTTTCTGCAAAGTACCGGCATGAGTGCACGATTTTAGAAAGTGATTCACCAGAGCCTATTATGCATTAAGCGAAACCACGTAACGCTCCCTACCTTTGTTAACACAGCACACAATTCTGATAAGAAGTACATAAAATAATTTTGGAGAAATTCCCAAGGTGGAATAGACTTACGCATCAGTAAATTTACTTATATCTGAAATGGAGCACACTTTTCGCCTTCTAGGCGACTTGTCGCCGTTGAAAATATCCACCAGGTCCAGGAACCGACCTCGGACCTCTCCAAGACTTGCGAAGCGCTCCACCAACTAAACTAACCAGGAGCTAGCCTACAGTACTGCAAACGAATGTTACCAGTTTCTACCACTCTTGATCGTAGCTGCCACAAGGGTGAGATCACACGTTTAATTATTAGGTATAATCACTGAACGTCTGGGGATAGGTAGAACTAACTGGGGATCTGTAGGCCAGCGCTTTGCTTCGTTGTCTTCGAGGCGGCCATGAAACTAAAGAAGGTCGCATAATTGCGATATAGAGTACAGATGATTAATTTGTTTGGTAACAACACAGAAAGAAAAAAATGTTCGCAATAAAAACATAACAGTAAAACAAAATCAAAAACTTTCCAGAAAATTCCGGCCTTAATTTATTTCGATATCAAGGTGAACAATTAGCGTCGCTATGAGTATCGAGGTATTCGACGATCAGAAACATAAAAAAGATAATGGTCAAACTGCATTAAAGTGTCACTTTTTGGCATATGCAATATTTTTGAAGTTCAAAAACTATGCCCTCTTTCTTCACTAGTAAGAACGCAATAAAAAATATGACGACAAAAAAAAAAACAAAAAAAAAACGCGAACACACACACACAATAAAGGCACAATGTCACGGCGTATTCACTGCACTTGTTTTATCCGACGATCTCACAACACCCCCCCCCCCCCCAAAAAAAAAAAAAAGAAAAAAAAAAGAAAGAAAGAAACGAACTGCATGGTCGTGCAATCTTGGCGCGAAGTCAACATTCAGAGGGTCAAACCAGCGAAAAGCATCTGGCACACCTTCAGAAAAACAACACCGTGTTCATTTCTTCACCAAATGAAGATCTTTTGTCTTGCAACCGAAATCTCGATTACACGGCGCCTTTTCAGTAATAGCCTCCGTCAGATTGCGAGCACCTCGAACTGGATTAAAACCCGCCAATGAGGACCCGGGCCGGTGCTTTCCCTCAGAGCCACCAATATTTTTTTTTCTTTTTTTTTAAATATTATTTCCGGTTAAAAGTCACTGAGATGGCTATGAAACAAAATATACCCGCACCGACAAGACTAAGTGTGATTGCAAAAATAATTTCTGCAATTGATTTTAAAAAAAAAAATTGCAAACATGGAGGAACCGTAACCGCCGAAATCCCTTTCACTGCGTCAATAGGCCTTTCCTGCAAGTGCGTCGCCATCTTGAATTGACGTCACTTCCAGTATGGGCGAAAACATCATTTTGCCTTTGCCACGCCAATAGAAGGCATTTAGAATATAAGCGTAACCGTCACACTTTCTCGTTTTGCCTCCCCATTATTTTTTTACTATTTTCAGGTTGAAACGTTGGATTATTTTTTCGTCGCCCATACCGGATACGCCTATTAGGTGGCTGGGGACGAGAGTACGCAGTAAAGGTCTATAAGGGGTTTTAGTAGATCGTTATCAAAGGCCCGCTACCGCTACGAGTGTGCACTTCAGAGCATGCATCGAAGTGGGAGCGCGAGCTCCCGCTACGATTAGCGTGGCCTGAATACACGATCTACTAATACTCAATTTCATTTGGTCATACCGATGCACAGTGAAACGCGCGCAAAAGCAGCTGTGGTCCACTCGCAGCCTCGCGCTTGTTTTTACATCTCTGGCTCGCTCACATGCGGGCATCCAGGCAACTGACACCCACACGTCTGGTGACATTTCTGTCTCTCACGTGGCGTTCCAAGTGGCACATGACTACAAATACAAATAAAGCTATTCTTGGACACGTGTCGCCATCTGTATTTTATATTAGAAAACTGAAACTTGCGGTAACTTAATGGGAAACGTTTGTGGTTAAATACTGAACCTCACGTTCTGCAATCTATCGATATGCAGTTTCCGGTAAATGTAATATCAAAAGATCATTCGTAATTTAATGTTTCGTTATTCTCGTTAGTTGACGTGATTCCGTTTTTATAGCACGAAGAAATAACACTATTTTTAACTTTATTGCTTATTTAAAAATGTACATTCTCAGTACAATTCATAGCTTCTTTTCTTTTTTTTTTTTTTCATTCACTACATCCAACAAACCGGTCACGTAAATTATCGTGGACATTGGGACGTTATAACTTATAAGTTAAGGAAAATAATGTTCAGTATCAGACACTTTGTCCTACTAAAAGTTGAAGAACAAAACTAAAACTAAGAATAAACGTAGATACATTAAAGTATAGTTAAAAGAGTTATTTCATTTAAAATTAACTTTATGACTGTAGAAAACATGGACAGAAAGTTATAAACCGTCAAAAAATGAAGCAAAACGGCATGCATGGTGGGGTTGCACCTTAAAGGGGTCGCGAAACGATATCGGGTTGGAATGTTCATGACTTGGCAGAGGCGTACTAGTCCTAGTCTGGTCCAAACAGACCGCCACTGGTTCACGAGCTGCTTTGTCGCGGTGAAAATTGCGACGATATAAGGAGACTAATTTTTTTCAGTCTCGCCTTCGGAAAGCTTGGTGACGTAATTTTGTGGGATCGAAACCAACCGCCTGACGACAATTGAGCGCGGCTCATGGATTGGACACGAGAGCTGCGTGTGCACTCGACTTCGGCTCGGCGGACACTCCGGCAGTGGCTCGGGTCCAACCCGTGCGGTGATGAGAATAGCCGAACTCTAACAATGCCTGGAGTTCCCCCCCAGCACACGTTTTCTTCTTTGTCAACCCCAGCGCGTGGCTATGATGAACGTTGCCGGCGTAAGATGGGCACCAGACCTAAAGCCTCTTCATGTTTCAAAAGTAGCCCAAGGTGCGTCGATGCACGAGACACGTGCAATGTGCAGCCATGGGGAAGATCATGGCGGCACAGCGCAACACTGAGCTCGATTTCAGACGCCATGTTCTTCCCAGAAGTGGCGCGCGGCACGTGTCTCGAGCATTTCCACAGCAATAAATGGCGCCACTTTTCCCAGGATAGAGGGGCTTTAGCCAGGCCACGTGGCCGCTTGGCCTGGCTCCGCGTTGAAGGGATGAACGATGCGTATGTTTCTCAAATTTCTGAAACTACGGCAAGTTTATTCAGTTATTAACGTTAGGGAGTGATTCTAGGTAGCTATAAGCAAAAGTAAAAAAAAAAAAAACATCGTTTCAAGACTCGTTTAATATTGAACCCGGACCAGGCGCGGTTACCGGTTCACTGGAAAACGGTTCGGCGTAATAAAATGTGAGCCGCGCCTTCTTGCGGGTGGTGGCGCGAAAGTCAATTAAATAATCACAACGGGGTGTCAGCGGGGCAGTTTTGACGAAACAAATGACGGCGACGTGGTGACAGCTCAATAAAAGTCCGAGAACACCTAAGCACTTCTTATGAGTTGTGAATGCGAAAGCATGAACGTCGTTCTTCCGCTTCCTTAGTTCGTCTGCGGCGTAGTGGGGTGGACGGCCACGTTTTCCCGGCTGACGGCCGACCGCCCGCTCTTGTGAAGTTGCCGCGCCGTGCTGAGCTCGGCCGTGCACCCTATCCGGAGCTTGCCCGAGCGGGCTCTGCCGCCACGTCCGCACCGCCGCATCGCTCTTACCGGCGGCCGGGCCACTGGGTGCGCTGCTCTGCCATGGAAAGAGCTTCACTAATGTTTTTTTTTTTTTTTTCCTACGCCGCACGAGAGCCAATGGTAGCCTCGTTTCTTGATAACATGCGCCAGCCAATGGGAGCATAATTCATCAGAAATCGGCTTCATTCGCTCCATTGGGAAAAGGGATTTTAGGTGCCGTTTGGCCAACGTTTCGCGTGGTTTCAGAGCTGATGACGTCGGTTCGTTCCATGGGACAGTTAATGTTTTCGCATTAATAACGAAACTGACAACTATTTTACGTCTATGTGCAGCACGACTGGGAGTCGGCGAGGTGGAGTACATCTCTATATTTTGTTTCACCTCAAATGTCGATTTACAAACTTGCGTGGAGTCCGACAGAGTGCGACTGCAACGGATTGCGACGTTAAGGGCGATTCACACACTAGCGTTAAGTCCGACCGAGTTCGAGGTTTGCTATGGCAACTGCTGCGTTGGCTCCAACAAAACGGTGTAAAAACCAGTCTTTGGTAAGTTATTTCTAAAAAGTAATTAGTTACAGTTACAGATAGCTTGTCAGAAATATTTAAGTTACAGTTACTGCTACTTAAAAATAAAGGTAACACGTTACAGTTACAGATACTTGGTCATACTAACTTAGTTACTACTTCGTTTCTTTAATTTAATTATGAAGACTTTGATGACAACAGAAAATCACTGCGTTTTATATTTATTTGGAACTCTGAGAAAATTCTGATTTTAATTTTTGGGGTATATAATGTAGCCGTTGTTGCCCGACTTTGTTGAATCAAAGCGTTTGCTGCTTCGATACAAGATGAACTAAAAAATAAATTATTTAGTTCACATAACGCAGCAGCAACTTCTTTTCAAAGTTATCATCACTTAACTTTTCCCTTTTGATGCACATCCCTTTCCTAGCTAAAGAGACACTCAACGGGTGCGCTAGACGGCAGTGCAGTATTCAGGCGTAAAAAAAAAAAAAAACTTTCCTAATGGTGAGAAAGTCATTGAGGCTGGAGAACGCTGTCAGGTTTCAGCCTTCTATCGTTCAGTCTTCAATGCGGTATACTCTCCAGAAATGAAAGTCCAAACTCACCTCGAGGGGCCTGCGAAGTTTGGAGCAAGAGGACCTCCGGGCTGCGTATACTTTTTTGCAGTGTTTACAGCGAGCCAGTCAAGTCATCGCCACTATATATTCGACAAGGTCAAAGTGCAGTTCGTTGCCGTCCCACGGTAACACCTGCCGTTTGTCACTCATGACAACCTCTCGTTTGAGTGATAACGGTTAATTTCCATCCAACAAATACCGATGAACAGACGGGTCCATTACAATAATAGCAATAATAGAGGGGGGAGGAGAAGGCGAAACCATCTGGAACTGAATAAATTTGAAAAGACCGTTGTAGCAAACAAGGTAAAGAAAGGAGTGAACAAAAACAACACGAAGTCGTCTCGGAATGTGTTCCGCTTTCTTTTTAATGTCTTATAGGCAACGCAGATCCAAAGATTCGACCTTGGATAACGGGATCACAGCCTCTGGGAAAAAGCAAGTCGACCAGTTGAAACATCTGTGGTCCCGGTCAGACAGTGTCATGCCGGTTGTGACTCGTTTTCGCAAAAAAAAAGCTATCGCCGCGACTGCTGCGGCACCGACGACAAAGGCTCTCGTTCGGCGTTACAGTTCACCAAGGTGTCTACGCGTCGCGTGTTTCCGGGAGGTGGCTCTGCTGCTTGGCCGAAGAGGCGGGAGTGTTCGGTGAACCGGAAGGGTGAAGTCCGGACAAGAGAGCCACGCACAAAAAAAAAAAAAAATAAATAAATAAAGTTTAAAGAAAGCGAATGCTAAATTCGTCTTTCCGCGCCATGAAAAAGGAAAAACAGAAGTAGAAAAACGTCTCCCCTCTGCTCCGGGACTTTGCTCTGACGAAAAAAGTTGTGAGCGCTTGTTTTATTTTGTCGCGTCTAACGTGGGTCCGAACCTCCGCACATGGTCGAACCCGCTGTAGTGTTCACAAAATAGGGACTTTTTTTTTTTTTTTTTCGCAAAAAGTATTTGTATCTTTGCAGATAGTTTTAAGATACTTTTTGAAAAAAAAAGTATTTAAGTTATCGTCACAGTTGCTTAAAAAATGTATCAAGTTGCAGTTAAAAGTTACCAAAAAAAAAAAAGGTACGAGTTACAGTATCGCGGTACAAGTATCGCGATACTACCTAAGACTTGTAGAAATCGGTTTTGTTGGAGCCAACGCAGCTGTTGCCATAGCAACCCTCGCACTCGGTCGGACTCAACGCAAGTGTCTGAATCGCCCTTTAATCCTTTTGCGGGTTGCTAAGGCAACACGGTTTTTAGCCGCTTTGAAAGCGGCTTAAAACCCCGTTGCCATAGCAACCCGTGAAAAGGTTAACGTCGCAGGCCGCACTCGGTCGGACTCACGCAAGTGTGTGAACCACCCTAAAATGCGATTCACACACTTACGTTGAGTCTCACCGAGTGAGAGGGTTGCTATGGCTACTCTCGCACTTGGTCGGACTCAACGCAAGTGTGTGTGAATCGCCCTGTAAGACTGGCTCACAAACTTAGGTGAGTTTGACCGAATGCGGCTGCACAGGCTTGCGACATTAATCTTTTTTTTTTTTTTTTTTTTTAAGATCGCTATGGCAAGGGGGCGGTTGTAAACGGCTTAAAACCCCGTCAACATAGCAACCCATAAAAGGGTTAACGTCGCAAGCTGTTGCAGCCGCACTTGGTTGGGCTCAGGCAAGTGTGTGAATCGCCCTTTTCTCGGAGCGACCTCAAAGGACGCTACGGACCACCGGAGCCAATCGATAGCTCGGGTGGTGTCACGCGTCCTTCCGGGTGGGTGGTGCGTGCGAAGCGGAGAGCACGAAGTCATGTGACAAGCTACGAGCTTTGGATTGGCGCGGGTGGCTCGTAGTGGTCTATCGTGCAACATCGTAAGTTGAAACAGTGTAGGCTAAAGAGCTATTCTTTTTATATCTGTTTGTGTGTGTGTGCGTGCGCCATGTCTTTTTTTTTATTTTCTTGCTGTTCAGCAATATTACACAATAAAGCGCGAGACACATGCGCGAAAAAACCATCCGATCCAACGTCCGATCCGGCAGTACGACTGCCTGATCCGAAAAATTTGGTCGTTTCAGACGTCGGATCGGCGATCTGACATGCGTCCAACGCGCCAGATAGTTTCGCACGGCGGACGGATTGTCGGATGCGTCCAGCCAATGACAGCCCAGCTAGCGCGAACGTCATGATGACGTACTGGGTCTGTCGGGAGGAATAGAAAACGGGACGGGCGACGGGAAGCCGGACGCGTGGATCCCGCTGACCCATTCGAGAAAGATGGCCCCGGCAAAGAATGCACGCGCTAACGAGAACGTGCTTCCAACTTCGCTCGTGTGAGCTAAACCGTCAGTCTGGGACCAGAGATCTGTGAACACGGACCTCCGCTGGAGCGCTTGGATCTCCTGGGCGGAGCCGAACGGATCGTCGTGTCGCATGCAAGGTCGGAAGCGTGTGTCTCAAACTGTCGCGTGCGGCGATTCGGAGCGGCGTTCGGACTGTCGGATCGGACGTCGGATCGGACGATTCTGCCGTCCATGTGTCTCGCGCTTAAAGAAAAAACAAACATAAACATCAAAATAAAAACAAAAGTAGACGGCTGTCAGCGTGTTTGTGCAGCGATGGCAAAATCTGGTGGCGCCAAGAGGCGAAGCCGCGACAAGCGCGACCGACACTGTGGCGCGGGTCACCGGGACGCCAATCGCCCAGAGAAGCCCAGAGACCTGGACGCTGCTTGAAGAATCTTTCTTTTTGCGCGGTTTTCAAAAGCAGCATGTCGCCAGTTTTCTTTCATCTCCTTTTTTTGTTTTAATCATCTTAAAGACCGCCCTTCCCTGTCTTTTTCCTCTTGAACTCAGTCGTTCGAGTAAGGCGTTCGGGCATGCGGGGCGGGTAGTTTGCGAGTACGGTGCGTGCTACTGTCACGGTGTCATATTGCGTGCCGGCTGATTGACTTCACATGTGAGTATTGCACTTTGATACTGTTTCTGATTGCCTGTATGACCACTTAATTTGCGTAGAACGGTGTTCGTGATAAAATAAAAAAAAAGTAAATTCGGTTCTTACCGGTTCGCGCTTCATGGAACCGGTAACTGAACCGTCATTTTGAATTCATCACTGAACCGGAACAGAATGCAGAGCTACTGAACCCGAACCCGAACCGGAATAATGACCGGTTCGACTCCTGGGTTGGTGCTTCAGCGTTCTTATCGGCTGATGCCACAATCTGATTGGCTGTGGAGCGATAAGAAAATTGTCAGGAGTCGCCACAGACATATTCCTTACGACTTATATACAGGGTGTTTCTTTTTGTGGCACTAAAATGTCTGTAAAAAAAGGCGAACTTGCAAGGATCAGCGTGTTCACATAATTGTTTTCCCTCGTTTCTAAATCGGCCTTTAGGCAGGCAAGGAGCCAGGGCGGAGGCCCATGGGGCCCGGCACCCCTCCCCCCCGAAATCTTTCACTTTGCATGGGTCCTCCCCTCCCCCCTCCCCCTCATACAGCATTTTGTCATGAGTGCGCCCCCCCCCCCCCCCCCCCCCCCCGAAACAAAATCGTGGCTACGTCCTGCCTTTAGGCAAATACTTTATAGGGGGGATGCATCCTATTCCTTGATAATACAGTGCATTGGCGCGGGCAGGTTTGGCGCAGTTTGAATGTCTGGATGACACCTTCAGTTTTTCCGCATTGAATTGGGGGTGGTGGAAAGCGCCACCATTGCCATAGAAGTCGCGATTATCAGGCATTCGCGCCGGTGGGCGAAAGGCGTGCCGGAGGCCATTCGGTCGCTGCAAGTGTTTGTTGAATATCTGTTGCAGCTTGTTCCCTAAACATTTTTAGAGCAAGAAGATTATTTTTTTTTTTTTTTCCGGCGCGGTGAGACATTCAGACCGCCAGGGGAAAAATTGGCGCAGTAGGCGCGCCGTCTAATGCAAATGAGCGGAGTAGGATGTATTCGTAAAGTATTTGCTGTAAGATTTAAATTGTCGGGAGGATATAAAACTTTCTTCTTTTTTTTTTTTTTCTTTTATTGCTTCTTGCTTCGACGTTTCGAAATAAAAAGAAAAGAAGAAAGAAAGAGAGAGGGGGGGGGGGGGTGCTCTTCTACGGGTCAAGTTGCTGGCCATATACCTTTTCGGTCATCTGACAATTTTGAAAATATATACATCTTGTGTACCAGATTGCGCAAAAGAGCACTTCACGGTTCTCTTAAAATTGAAATATAGAGAGTTACGAACACAAAGACAGTGACCAATCATTGTAATGGATCATCAATATGAAATGATGAGTGCATTAAGACTGCGATGTCAGACGCTAGGCCCTCTTCTGACCGCGAGGCGGGAGAGAGCCGCTCGCAACACCGCATAATGGCGTAAAGGTCCGTAATGCCCATCCACAGTTCCCCTAATGCCCGTATCGAACGAACTAACGCGCTCCGGCACCTAAGTCGAAGGGAGGACGAACACGTCCACAGCCCGATGAGAAACGCGACGAGACAACCGAGGTAAAAGACTTCGCAAATAAGAAGAAAGCTCGCGAGATGGGGTGATCCAAAACAAAGCAATCATAAAAGAAGAAAAAAAAAGAAAAAAACACGCCGCCACAGCATTGGTGGCAGTGTCTGGCAGAATACATTCGACATATACTGTATATCATCCCCTTCTCCGCGGGACACCGCCGAGACGGGCAGAGTCTCGCCAACAGAAATCCGCGCTGCAGAACAAGAAAGAAGAAGTCAAACGCGGCACGGAAAACCGTCGGGGAGAGGGCAGCGGTGGGAAGGGACGGCAACAGGGCGGCGGCGGACCCAGGCGACGAGAACGATGAAGCCCTCTCGCTGTGAGCCTAATTAAAATGCCCGCCAGTCCCCGCCGCGTATGGCACTCGCCGCTGCCTGCTCCCCAAGAACGCGCTGTAATCCTCTTAGGGGCTCACGCCCAGCTATATTAAAATGATCCCCGAGCCCAGCAGACGGATGGGCCTGCGGGCGGCAGCGGTTCCTTCAACCTGTGGCGCGCACGAGGGCCGTTTTCTGCGGGGGCCTCCAGCGCGCGCTCCTACGCGCGCAGGACGCCGGAGTCATTTCGGTCGGAAGGGAACACACCTCGCCGAGTCTCGCGTGACTCGAGAGAATTTCAATTAATGTGCGGTGTCCGGTAAGGGATTCGCCGGGCCGAGGCTCTTTTGCTTGCCAGCGTTTCCACGCGTTTGCCATTGTGCGCTATCCCCTTCCATTTGTATTGATTGTCGAGTGCTCGGGCCGGCTGTCAGGGTTGCGGTGATGCAGTGTTCGGCTCTTCCCTTCCGCGGGGTTGGGCCGGTGCCGACGGGAGGCTTTGGAAAATGTACGGCCATGTAATGGATCTTGCGAGCAACGGGGGCTCGTTCCCTGCGCTTGTCGGCACACTCGCGCTGGAGTGGTCGTTCAAACGGCTCGCGGTTCGGTACAACGTAGCAACGAGTAAACAATGCGCTTTTTTTTTAATTTTTTACAAGGCGTTGTGTTGTTGATAACTATATTAAACAGGTACTTCCACGGTTCACCGTTGTGACGCGAACGGCTCGGCGATGTCCGGTTTGGGCGATACACAAAAATTTGCGGTAATTTTCGCTGCTCAATTACAGCAGCTGAAGTTGACCCCGTAAATGATGACGTGAGAACATGGCGCTGTGCTCCAAAGAAACTGTTGCTTGGGCCGTTGTTATGGGGAAATACACGGGGGCTCGACGTTACGTAAGAAAATGTCTGATGAAAAAGTAAATAATTTTTGTAAGCCTATTTATGTCTTCTCAATATCTAAGCATGAAGTCTTTTTCTATCGTTTCAGTACCATAAAGCGAAGATAAAAGTCCGTAATAAAGTTTCACAACCGGTTTCGCCTTGCAAGTAGACGACACGATGACTTCGCGGGTTCAGTGCTTCTTCCTGAAGAAGTACCCGACTACATTGATTGAAGTTGGTGACCACCGACGAAACTTCTGTTCTCGGGGTCAGCTTTCTGTGGGATTTAGGAAGCAAAGAGTGCCTGTACACAGCTCTGATCGACGCTCGAGGTGCGCGAGTGCGCGAATGCCTTCCCGTGGAGCTCGCTTCCGCAATATTTGAGAAGGTGAAAACCACTGTGGAAGCCAAATCACGTACGACGAAGTGCTTCAACGTCGAAGTGCAGGCCAGCACACGTTTCAAGGATTTCTGAAAGCACAGTTCTTCGGTGCACATTTGTGTGATCAAACGAACTGTACGGAACAGATATTCAACTTACCCGATGTTATTATCCAGCTCTTTTGCTATTTGGGGCATTACTGAAAACGGAAGAATCGGCAGGATTTTTTTCTCACAATGCGATGATTACAAGCAGGTATGAAGCACACACCCCATATTGCGAGCCTGAAAAACACAATTTGCGGTTTCGAGCGGTTCATGTTAGAGTAAAAACAAATTGCTCCTTCATTACAATGGACGTCAACTGCAAAATTAAAAAGAGGGCCTGGCGCCACTGATCTCTATTGTAGTAGGCTGGATAGCGCACCGCGGCCTCGGCAGCTGGGGCCGAGTGTCGCCACCGGCAGCCATTGATTGACACCAGCCAATGCACGGGACTCTATGGGAAGAACGAGAAAAAGTGCCGTTTCCCCCGTTTCTAAGGTATTGTCGGCATTGAAACTTTTTGGAAGCTTTTCGATAAGCCCGTTATATAGCTTGCTTATAACCATTAAAACTGAAAGCCCTCGCAGTTGTTATAAATAAATATTTTGTGGTCGAGAGTGAATCCGCTGTAGTGCAGCTCAATGAGGCGACAGTTACCTATAGAGTTATCGCAGAGTCGGTAACGGTTTCCTTTAGTTGGGTTTAGCAGACGACAAGCTCGAAGGCTTTGCTACGCGGAATTCGCTCAGTCCCGGAAAGCCGCTGTCGAGATAAAACTTCTTTGTCATTCATCAACTTCTGGGCTTCCCCGAGGACGGTCTCATTGACGGCAAATTCCTTTGTTTACTCTACTATGAGAGCAAGCTTGCCAGCTCAGCCGTATAGGTGCTCCGGTACGTTTGATTTTTTTAATCGGCGTTCGAGCGTTTGACAAATACCGATTCGATCTCCAAACACCCGACATAAGGATCGCAGCACACCATAAAATGCTCACCTCCGACCACAGCGTACATGCTTCAATATTCTTACTTTTGTGCGTTTCTCCCATAGACTTGCGTGTATTGCCATGGTGTCAAGCAATGGCCGCCGGTGGCTACACCGGCGGGCTCCCAATCCGCGATGCAGCCTACTACAATAGAGATCAGTGCCTGACGCTGACATCGTGTTCTAGAAAGATGCTCCTCTCGCGGTATTTTTAGCAGATCTCCATGTGTGTGATGATTTTGTCACAGAGTATCCCATGTCGCACGCGAATACAATATTCGTTTTTTTTTTTTTATATCTAAACATTATGAGTTTTCTTTGACATGTTCCCATTAAATACAAGAAGCGTACTCCAATAATTACGTATGCGTTCATCATGCGTTCATCGACTGCAGCAGGTGTCTCGAGACGTCTCGAGGACAGGAAGTTGCCGTCGCTAATATTTCAGAAACAGCCGATTCTCGGCAAACTTTCGTCGTGGTTAGTGTGAAATCTATGCTTCCTAGATCTATTATTTTAGTCGTTCAAATTCCACGGCCGATGTTTGAGCAAAGGTTCTTTCTGAGCGAAATCCTGTCCCATGTATTCGTCCATAACAACGTCCCTAGCAAAGATTTGTTTGGAGCAGTAATGCCACATTTACGAGGTCAATAGACCTCTCGCAAAATCAAAGCGATCCCAGCGGAGTATTGCCGCGCGAAGCATCTGGGGACCCCATTTGGGAAAAGTTTCAGTTTCGATTTTCCAATCTTAATTGACGACACCCCGTCACGACCAAATGCAGTGCTTGCATTTTCGAATATGTCACTTTGCTTAAATTTATAATAGCGTTCGTGTTGCCTACCATTACACACATAGTGCTATAGGGTACGTCTTGTGTTAAAACAAATAGTCGTTAGTTGTTCATACAGCAGGAGTTTAGTCTGCGCCAGAGTATGACGACATGGTTACTCAATAAAGATGAACAATTGAGCCAGTGCAGTACGACTGCTAGCCTGGTGTCTTTAACGTGCGCCACACAGTAGTGATACACGACGGAACGCCGGTGCGATGCTCATCCAGATCGAAACAGGCAGGGGATCGAACCCAGGACCCCTGGGTTCTGCGGCGCGAGCTTTCGCAACACGTGCTCCGAGCTGCGGTGCGTGCCACACAGTCGGCCACCGATCCCCCTCGACGTGCCAAAGGTTGTGCGTAGGCAAACACAGAACTACGTTAGCAGGTGGTAGAAGAAGTACTGAAACCGATCATTCTGTTTTATCTTCTCCTCAATGGGCTTCAAATGATCCGTGAGCTGGGAGGGTCAAATGTCGTATGCATCTGTCTCACTATTTTTTTTTTCACTTTATCGGTCAGATATTGTATTTACGACGGTTCCAACGAAACATGAAACGCTCAGCCCCTCGCCCTTGCGTACAAGTTCGACTTACTACGATGGCCACTTACGGATGCAACCATACAGAGCTGAACGGCAGTGGAGTATGTTGAAAGGAAAACTTCGACCCGAGAACAAACACCGATATGAGACTGGAAACCATTAATAATGAGCAAGCTAAACTATGCATTTAATTTACAGAGATCACAATATATATATAATGTATGTATGGTCATACGTGAATGTGGTTACTCAATTTCTCGTTCAGGCCGTTGGTGGACTAGCTATATAAATCGGATCAAATCGGGAGAACTTAGCTCGTAAGAATTAACCAACCGAATTACGTAATTAATTCCTTTTTCTCATTAGCCGTAAATAAATGGAACCGCTACGAGCGCGTACTGTAACCGAATCAAAGAATGAACACCAAATTGAAGTAAGTACAACGCTCGGTCCGCCTGCGATGCTCTCGTCTCGTTCTGCGAAGAGCAAGAACGCTCTTTAAGGGTCTTTGAGCCTCGTACAAGACGTCCTTCTCAACTCCAAAAGGTAAACGAAGCCACGGGCCAGCCTGACTTGGTGCTTGCCTCGTGCGATGCGTCCGTTGGTTTCGGAATTAGCATCGCAAAAGACACATCGAGTGCCGAGCACAAAAGCCGCGTTCCAAATACCGCGGGTCCATGTAAGCCCCGAGCAATTTGTACCTCAGTGTTACTCATCCTATAGCTGTACACGGCCCAATCGCAGCACCGACGATTACAATTTAACATCTCCATTTCACGCCATTTATCACCCGCCACGAGTGGGCCCCTTCACGTCCTGTTTGCGCTAACCCCCATAGGTGCGCAAGACAGAGTCTTCGGGGGGCTGCGCCAATTGTGGACCACACGTAACCCGCAATGGGCCGAGCCAAACCAGTTCAACGCCGGCCAAAGAAAAGCGCAACCGAGACGCCATGCTCGGAGAAGGAGAGCCGAATCATGAAAGTTTAAAGCTGTCTCATGCCGCATACATTATGGGCAGCCAATAAAGACGCATTGATCGATTAACGCCGGAGTCAAGGAGGGACAACCTCTGTCACTGTGGCCCCAGCGAACGATCCATTGCTGGGCCGCGCGCGCCTGTATAAAGTTGTACGAGGGGCCTCGGGACACTGCAGCGCGAGATTGACCATCCATTTCGGCGTGACTATAAATGAGGCGGATGGCGCAGACGCCCTGGCGTGGCCGAGGGGGGATTCCTCCCGCGGCACGCACGCTCCTCGGCTGAGCCCCTCGCCGAGTTCGGGTCCCGGCCGAGCGCAAATGGATGGAAAGCCTTTCTTCGGAGACCGCCACAAAATGAACCCATCTGACAGTGACGCATCGCCGCTTCGCTGCCGGACGTCTGAATGACCAATGGTGGAACCTCGCGCTGCTCTCCGAACACACGCACAGAAACAAAACAAAAAGGCGGGGGGTCAATCCTGGGGGCTGCAAGTGTCGCGTGCGCCACGGGCCGTGCTAACCCGGTCTTGCACTGCCTTCGCTACAAGTAATTGGACGGGACATTCGTCGCACATTTAACAGAGTTTCATTTTCTCTTTTTTTTTTTTCCCCACAATGTCTAATGAAATTACCTATATTAGAGAGGTTTAGGGTCCCAACGCTTTGTGCCCCCGAGCTGCCTGGAACGGCGCACAGATCATGCGCCGAACATCTGCAGTCCGCGGTGCAACGTCCCAAGTTGCTAGGGGGACTGAGAGGGCTTTGGGACCTCCTGTTCTGAAGCTCTCTGTAGTCGTAGCCGGAAACGAGACTCATCGGGTTTGGGTCCAAGGTTCCTAGACTGGGACCTAAACTGGTAAAGTTCGATTGGCGTACGTCGAAGCCGCTGCAAGCGGTTTCTGAAATTCGCCATGGCCACTTATAAACATGCAACCGCGTCGGGAGTTGTCATAATTAATCCTCCGGGCCATGTCGCAGGCTCGCGACACAAGCGGACGAGGCCGTCGCCATCGTCCGGCATGATCGACAGTCTGTGTCGTGTCACCTGCGGCGATGCCACCTATGTTTGTATCTATATCGCAGACTCGTATAGACATGCGCCACGCCTATACAATATTAATGGTCTCGAATTCTTGCCCCTAAGTGATG
The DNA here is from genome assembly GCF_016920785.2 of Ixodes scapularis. Lineage (NCBI taxonomy): Eukaryota > Metazoa > Arthropoda > Arachnida > Ixodida > Ixodidae > Ixodes > Ixodes scapularis. The sequence continues at coordinate 19,991,130 of NW_024609884.1, read as the reverse complement.
CAGCGGGGGTACTTTCTACCTCTCGTTGAGTGTAAGCACAATTTTCTTGAGTACACACACACATGACGCGATCATGAGACCAGAACGTATATTAAGTTGCGGGAGTCACTGACGACTTGTAAGGTAAAAGCTCATTCTTATGGTACACGTTTGTCTACATTCGATTAATATACGTCGAGGATATGACTGCGAGTCGTAGGGACATCGGCGGTTCGATGCGTGCCATGGTTCACGCGAAGCACGCGAGTCTAGGGAAGCCGAGGTCGTTATACATTTCGATATAAGTCTCAGCAGCGAATTCAAACGCTGTCACACTGTGCTCCTTTAAGTGTGAATAGGCCTAAAAGTGTGATGTCATCCCGTATGTGCTTGTGGTTCTTCCCCAGTTCTTCCTTGTTTCTACTGCTGTATAAAACTAAAATCACTGGGGAGGAACGCCACGGTAATAAGCCGTCACACATGGCGGACCAAATCGCTTCATTGCAGGGTATACCTGTGGACGCATTTCCAGCATCTAGTTGGGCGCTTTTGCACCCTCTAATTTATTCTTTCGGGAACGGCATGTTCGACTCTTTCCAAAGTGGATATGTCGAAAGGTCGCTCTCCGCAGAGCTCGCCACTTCACGAGAGAGAAGAGGTGAACAGGACACGCACGAATGCTGCGGATGAGCGACGAGAAGTCCGCTACAGTTTCCACCGGACTGGCACATTTCAGTACTCTGTACCTACAGACGATTCAAATATTGCTTCCTAAAATTGAAACAAAAAATCCTTCGTCACGTTCTTTTTTTTTTTTTTTTTTTTTTTTATACGAGACATGATATTAGGCATGGTGAATTTTCTTTTCATAAACTACAAGCGAGAAAGCTGGGTACATTTTTTTCTAAGTCAAGCACCCCGTTCCGGTTTCTCCTCTATACACACCAATCATTACCTGGTCTTTGTGACTGACCTTTGAATTATTTTATGTCTCGACTTCATTCGTGCTCCGCGCGCCTGTCGCGAAGCGCACGCTATAAGCGTATATCTTTTTTGTAGGTGCCCCCGGAAATCTTGCTCGAAACCGTTTTTGGAGTACATGTGCAAAGTGTTGCCAACTTGTACACGCCATCGATGAACATCGCTCCCTACTTAGCGCCGTTGATAATGTATATTTTCAAGTTGTTCGCTGTTAGTTTTCTCCCGACTCTCCGACCGCTTGCGGGACCCATGCAGCGCTGTCGGCGGCGTCGCCCCAAACTGTCGCAACCTCCGAGTTTACGTAAGAGCGCCCCTCGCTCTCATTATCCCGCACCGGCGCTTCTGATCCTTGTTTTCATTTAGAAAGTAAATTTTTCCCCGCGAGTTTATTAATTTTCAAGACGGACTCGGCGCGCTCGATCCCAACTCTGCAGCGGCAGTGGCACCCAAGTCTATCGCGCAGCGCCTGTGTGCACGGCCTGCCTCTCGTCGATCGCAGGCGCCCCGTGACTAATTATAGAGGAGAAGCATATCGCCTCGAGGTTCCGCAAAGAGCAAGCGCGGCGCGGGGTCTAGTAGCGCACGTCGAAGAATAAAAATGCCGGGGCTGCAGAATAAACAGCAGCGTGTATTTTGGAAAGCGGCCCGGCTCTATAGCCTGGGAACCGAGCAGCGCTCGCGTATCAGCGCCGGAGGCTTGGCTCGGAGACAAGCGCAAGCCGCGTTATTAATCGACGTCGCCGACAAGCGTCGTTTTTCGCCCCAGCAAAAACTCGGCTGCTGCCTGGTGTCGCACCTGGGGCGAGGGGACGCCCGGACCTCTCCTCCGGCTCCTCTGCGAGGCCCCTCGGGCTTGCCTTTTCCTTTATGTGACCTTATTTTTCTTCTTGTGTGTGTGCATGTGTGTGTGTGTGTGTGTGTGTGTGTGTGTGTGTGTGTGTGTGTGTGTGTGTGTGTGTGTGTGTGTGTGTGTGTGTGTGTGTGTGTGTGTGTGTGTGTGTGTGTGTGTGTGTGTGTGTGTGTGTGTGTGTGTGTGTGTGTGTGTGTGTGTGTTTGAAAATGTTCTGAACATGGCACCCGTGTGAAGATAATTGACCAAATTCGGATTGCCATTGCTGTCCAAACTTGGGCAAATTATCGTCGTTCGAAATCTGCACGCTGAATATGCATTATTTGTTGTGCCAGCCCATTGGTTGACATCGATTTGTGCTCGTTGATCGCTGTGACCTTTACTGCTCCACACGTTTAGCAAAGTATCGAAGCGCATAGGCAACGATCAGTCGAATTTGTGATCTTGAGTGGCCATCTTTAAACGCATGAATGGTAATAGTTCCCTATTTTGGAACCGAGGTGGGGTGCGCTACAAACTTCCTGTTTCCTAAGCAAGCAAGCAAACAAACAAACGAGTGACACAAAATAAATAAAAATACATATTCAAAGTGCATGTACTTTTCAGTCGCCCATTCACTCACCGCACTGCCATGTCGATGCGTGTGTTCCTCTCTGTGTGCGCCAGTCTTTTTCGAGATGTGTACACACCGGGTCCACAAAGGTCATGACAAGATCTCGGTTGGTTCGGGTATAAAACAAAATAATCCCTCATCGTTTCACTTCAAGAAGAAGGCTCGACCGGGAAAAGTTTATTCTCGACTGGCAACTGGTGCGCATATTCGGTCAAACGACACTTGACTTTGCTCGGGTCTGAAGAATACCGCAGCTAGCACAGAGTACCGTATTTTCAAAAAAAAAATTGGCCACATCCAGTTACTGCTTCTTGAGCGGAGTGAATGACACAACTCCGTTCTGTTGCTTCCACTCGAGCAAGCCATATTACAATATATATATATATATATATATTCAGTTACTATAGGAGAAATGGGGAAGTTCAGCAACGTTTCCCTGAAGGTGACTGCTTTGCCGGTAAGTAATGCCAGCTAGGGACCAGGATCCGGGTACGGATGCCTTTGGATCAACCGTAGTTGTGTATTTTCTTTGGCTCTGCAGTTCACTCCATATGTCATTCTGCACGAGAGGAATGGGAAGATGCAGCTACTGGGCCTCACTGGTTCAATCTTCGACAACGTCAGCGCAGCATTGAACATCTCGTAAGACTCGTTTTTTCTGTGCTTTTTGTGTATGTCGTTTTTCGATTACGCAATGCTTCCGAGTAACAAGCATGGCAATAGTCACTAGGCCGAATGCCATTTGGTGCACAGGAATGTTATGCATGGCTGGGCAGAAATACTTCAAAAAGTTTTCGGGAATAAAAATATTGAGACACCTGTATTTTAAGGCTACAGCTACTGAGAAACCTTTGTCTTTTATGTCACGGGATAGTCCTGAGATATGTCTGCAAATATGGCAAAAAAAAATATCCCGGAATCCAGAAAAAGAAACATACAGAAATTCTTTTTTTTTTTCCTGGACGGTGGTAGGTGTGGAGGTTGCGGTTAGTGGCAAATGTAACTGGCAGTGATTGCATTCCTCTCTTTGCATTACTTTATGCCTGACCCTTACTTCAAACCCTTCATCTATTCACATCTACCATCCTAAATGCCGCTAAAAATATCATACTTCACAAAGGGCGTCTTCTCGAAATGAACCAGCTGATTTTGCCGTGAGGGTGCATCTCAAACTGTTGTCTTAAGTGTTTATCATCGGGATGAGCTTATACTGCTACTCTTGGGGATAAGTGAATTTTCTTTGAACCACCACTTGTTTCTTTATTTCAGTTTCAGGGATTTCATCTGCGTTATACCCAGGCAACCAGGCTTCCCCTCTGTATACACCAACTCATGTTTACAAACAAACCGGAGCGCCCCTAGTGGACGCCACCGGCGCCGCGCATGCGCGATGGGGGTGTGGGCAAGAAAGCTCGCCGTCGCCCGTAATCAAACCATCGAAATGCGATGTTGTCGGCGTCGGTATGAGTCCCCCTGCCCTTTTTCGCGTTCGAATCGTTGGTTCTACGTCTTCCTGTCAATGTCTGACTACTTGAGCGGCCTCATCGAAATTACCGAGGCTCGTTACACCGCAAAACTTCGCGCGAATAATGTGACATGTGGCGGTTCATTCCGCGTGGACGCCGCAGAATGTACGTTAAAGCCTGATTCGCACGATGATATTTCGCTCGCAATTTTCAGTCGCGACGGCGCTCGGACTGCAAAAGCATGAACCGTAGCTGAGATGATCGACTTGGATACTAAAAATTGCAAGCAGAATCGCACCAAGTGCATCAGGCATAACAAGTCGGTGATGGCCAGTTGTAACAATGATCAACATCTTGTATATACTGTTTACATCGAGCCTGCTTACCAACCTTTAAAACTTAAGTCTTTTAAGGCCTGCACTTACATCTTATCGCAAATACCGGGCCAACATTTTGCCTACGGGCCGGTATCGTTTAAAAGAGCAGACGACAAGCAGAAACGTTTGGAACAGCAGACGACAGTTCGAACGATCAGGCGGGTGTTCGAACTTGAAGACGCACTGAATGTAGTCCGCAGGTGGTCCGTACAATTTAACGGTTTTCCGGCGTTCATGTTGGAACAAAAGAAATAAATGTGTTGACTACAAGTATCCGTGAATTCAACCGAAATTGCTTCCCGCCCAAGCAATCGTGGTCCGACGGCGTCTGGTTTTCTCTTTTCACGGCACATATCCACGTTCTCGGACGAACCGAGTACTTGAAAACTGACCTTCAAACTTTTCTCGACTCTTTTGGTAGTCCCAGTCGCGGCATTTGACGAGAAGGCCGGTTTTTCTCTGGTTCCTTTCAAAACAACGCAGGAATACACGTCTCACATGGCGACTTTGCCCACAGCCACAGACCGGAAGTGCGCCCGACGCTCCACCACCGCGCCGTGACGTAACAGAGATGAGTTCGTGTATACAAAGGGTTGTGCGGCTAGCTCATATTCAAAATTCTGGGGGAACCGGCCCACTCGATCGTCACCGGAAAACTTGTCACAGGACAACTGGTCACAGCGGCCTTCAGGATCTGGGTCATTTCGTCATAGGAACACTCGGCACAGGTGGTCGTTCGTCACCGGAAGACTGGTTGCAAAGCCGTCTGTGTTTAAGAAGGAGCAGCGCCAGCCTTGCTTTACACAAAAGAACTGCAACGCCCGGAATTAGTCCTAGCATGTTTTAAGTAACAAAAAGAATTTGAACCCAACTCAGAAATACGCTCAGGACGCTCGTATTTGATAAGATTTTGATGCTATCGTACCAAATTTGTCGCTTCATTGTACAAAGAGAGATTTCGTACACAGCTAGCAGAAAATGCAGATCTGGAATTCATTGTGCACGCAGGGATACGAACTATTGCAAGGCAATCAATAAAGTTTCACGAAACCGTTAGTGTATGGTAGTGAGGGGCACACATACTTATCTCGGGGACCAAACAGACCACTCTACCAAGATACATCAAAGCATTAAAAAAAAAAAAACGGTAAAATATGTTTCTTATTTTTTATTTTTTTTTAGGCTGGAGAGGGAAAGTGTGCACTTCGTCTACTTGTCGTTTTTCCACTTGTTTCTTCAGGTATTGTTTTTTCTTGTTCAGCTTTTTTTTTTAATTAAGAGAATAGATTGATCTTCCGCATCAAATTCTACTTGGTTCCGGGTGTTTTTTGGTAATTAAAATCGATGCCGGATGTTTCTTGGTATTTAACATCGTTTCCACAATCAGCCCACTTCAGACTGTTGCAAGAAACGTCCAGTTGTCTGTCGGAGGCATTTGTAAAATCTGCATAAATAACAAACAAAAAATCCCGTATTTACTAGCTTATACATGCCTTCAGGATTTGGCATGCCAGTTCTAAAGACCGCTATGATCACGAGTATATGTATTTATTATCTGCTTTATTTCAAATCTATGTAATATTTCCGAGAATGTACGTCATAATTATCTCGCTTGCAACTCAAATTGTGAATAGTAACTTACTCTTTCAGATAATAACTAATCCTATTACAAAACCTTTTTTTTTTTTTTTGCGGGAGAAGGTTTTTTGTTTTTTGTAAAAAATAAGTCCTAATATGAGTCCTCCGCGTGACGAGAATTATTCCGGCACGAGAATTCCTCGTAAGAGTTGCCCTGTGCGAAGTTGGCCCATCGAACGAGTTCACCTATGACCAGTTGGCATGTGACGACCGGGCTTGTATTGTGTTCTCCTAGACCCAGATTCTAGGACTACTCGCACTAAAAATGTGGCTTTCGGTTTATCGCAAAAACACGACAAACAAGTTTGAGGAACCAATGTAGCGAGATTCCTAAACCTGGCAAAGTATCGCGATACAATCGACACATCGTAGATGTATTTCACTACTGAGATACAATAAACTTTTCATATGTATCTCGATACAAAGATACAGATGCTGGAAAGCATCTCTAAGATACTATCGCGATACATTTGTATCGCGATACTGTCCAGCCCTGCGCGCAATGTACATGCGTAACATTTTCTGGTGCATAGCTTACGTGGTTAGCATTCCCTAATGCGGTCGCGAGCAGCACGACGGTAGAGGTGAAAAAACTGCCCTCACTTGCGCCCTGCACTCCGGGTTCCGGAGAAAATGTCCCCGGAAGCATTGCCGGTCACATCCATGAGCCATCCAGCAGTGTCGAAGGCCATCAACGCCTTACGCTCAGGGAAATCGACAGTAACCACAAAGATGGTCCATGGACCGAATCGGCGCTCCCCCCAAGAAGAGGAGCAAGTCGACGCTCATTGAAATGCAGCGCCGTCTTAAGAGGACTTCCTGTGAGCTGTCGACCATACCATTCGATTTTAACGTTTCTGAATGTGCAGCGAATTTTCACATTTGTTGAAGTGCATCTCCTTGTTTCTTTTCATAAAAAAATGATTACACTCTAAACTAGAATGCGATTACTATGTTGGGGAAATTTGCTAGGTTATTATCTCCCATTTTAAAATGGGTTGCACATGGTATTTTTTTTTTTTTTCTAACATCTTGGGACCTGTTTTTTTTCTTCTAAGTGCTATTTGGCACCATTATTTCCGGGGCAATTGTTTTCCGGGGCCATGTTTTTTGACACATATATACTCCGGAGCAGCTGGAGCAGTATAATATTCATTACAACATAGCCGCCTACCGGTGATTGAAATTTGAAATCATTTGCTTCGACTATGTTTCGAAGCACGATGAGAAAAGAAAATAACGTTTTGATATAAACTTAAAAAAAAAAAAAAGGCCTGCAGGATTAATTCACAAAGACGCTTGTAGCCTTCATGCTAATCTTTTTTGGTTTGCAGCTACGACGTGGTTGTGCCGGAAGATGAGATGTGGGGTGCCATACTAGAAGACGGTAGCTACACGGGCATGCTCAAAACCGTTCATGAAAAGGTGAGACTCTAAATTTTTTTGTTCTGTGAAGTAACTAGTGAATAATTCTGTAGAAACATTTAATATATTCTCTATCAACTCCACAAGTGATGTTATGGAACGAAAGTATGTGGAAGGATTACGATGTAAGTGTACGCCAGAAAACGCCTCTGGCTTTTTCGGTTGCAACAATTTTTACAATGAACAGCAGAAATCAATACAGCAGAAATCAAACATATTTTTACAAAATCATGATTTGTCACAAGCGGAACAATGTGCCGGCATGTCGCTTGCAAAGCGACATGCCGCGGTGATGACTGCGTGGCTGGGGAACACGCTTACCAATGCTCGCCTGGCTACAAGACTTCCCTCGAAAGCGCCATCCAGTGACGCATTCAGCGCGCGCCAGGTTAGAGCCGTTATATTGCTGGCCTATTGTCCAACAGATGTTGAGCCACTGAAGCGGGCCTTGACCAGCCTTTGTGGCCAACGCAGAAGACTGCATTGGTTTTCGTTGTGGGCGCTATGTGTCAACAAAAACCTGCGATATGACAAGTGCTTTTCTTGTGGATCTCGGCAAGGTTCTTAGCCTACAAATTGCAGTTTCGTGGACCGTATATACTATGCAAGGTGATCGTGAAATCCACGTTTCCTCATCTGCATGTAACAGCTGCCTGAGTTCAGCGGTGCTTTTAGAGACTGAGGACACGTCCACTTGCGACTCTTGAAGTTCTGTACGAACAAAAACCACCGTCCGTTATCGCCCATCCTTTTTTTTTTTTTTTTCTTTTTTGAATTATGGCAGGCCGCATATGGGGAAAGCCAAAAGCTGCCCGGTCAGTGCTGTGTTCCTTAACGTGCATCTTTTCAAAGCGTAACGGTTTAGGGAAACCAAGATTTTGCGCAGTCGGCCTGTTCACACGTCGAGTTTGACGTGCGAAATCGGTGACGTATTGACTCACGAAAATTTCGCCAAACCTTTAATTGTCGTCTGCACCGGGAACATCAAGCGTTTCGCATCAAGATAATACAAAATACGCGCAGGCCAGTACGAAACGACGCTCTGCTTTATTAATACCACTCATAAACCCCGTCGGATTTGGCTCACTCGCGGGTATACTAGGCCTGCGAAACCGGCGAAAGACCGCGAGTACTTTCTACGAGTTCATATGAAATATACGCCCCGAATAAGGTTTCTCCTGTCTCCGTCAGAAAGCTGATCTCGGTTTGGGCCCCTTCACAATGGACGAATCCCTAAAAACTCATTTCTGGACGACATCAATTTTCGGCTACTCTGAACTTGGTATCACCAGCGGCATCAAACAACTGTCGGCGGCCAACAATATGGGAATACTCAGTGCCTTCGATATGGCCGTAAGTATCGAGGCCTACGGAGGCACTCATTTTTTTTTTCCGAAATTATTCAGTGCTACACGCCGAAACAATGGCCCGGCTTTTTTTTTTTTTTTTAATGTCACAATCGAGGCGACGGGGGGTATACGTACTATACGTGAGAAAGAAGCGAGGAAACGAAAGAATTTTCCATTTACGACGGGGTTTGGTGGGTCATTACACTGCTCCGGAATCAAACGCGGAGCAAGTTGCTAAGTATTCAGGAACTATTGACAAATACATGATTCCTTTAGCCTAGGGGTCTCCAAACGCTTTGGCACGGGGGCCGGATTGGGGACCTGTTCCAGTCTCGAAGGCCGGAAATTGGATATGACAATATAAACGAGAAAATACTAATGAAATGAGCCTAGATAAGCATTTCAATTCAAACATTTAGACTAGACCAAAACTTAAAAAAAGAAATGTGAGGTGGGCAAATACATACATACTTTTTTTTAAAAGTGCTATATTTTACTATTTATGACAGCAAATTGTGAACCCGAGAACTCACAAGACATCAATCAAAGCGCATAGGAATTTTGCAGACATGTACACGTTACCCAAAAAAGTAACTAAATACCGTTCCTCGTTACTCGCTCACAAAAAGTAACTAAATACGTTACTCGTTATCGATTTTCAAAAGGAACGCGTAAGTTACCTCAAAAGTAACGAGTTACTGTTCACGTTACTTTGACGACGAAATACACACTGTTTTTGTTTCATGGTTTATTGTTTTATTTTTAATTGTCGTTGCCCTTAAGCGGTAGCTGCCTCTCGAAGCTTTTATCAGTTATGTTTCCCCGCTTCCTTGAAAACACATCTCCGGTGACGATGAAGAGTTGTTCTACCGACGCGCTCGAAGGAACGGCAGTGTTGCGCTTCAGGAAGAGCTGGTGAATCTTCGTGCACTGCGCCTTCATTGAGGACAGCGGGTAACGGTTTATATGACTTCCCGTGTTTGCAACCTCCGGGTTTACATTCGGTCTGTACCCGGTTCAGAATTCAACCAACGAACCTGATTGTGCTCGCTGGGTGAAGGACATTCCCAGCTGTAGAGTTCGGTACAGCAACGTTTATCGCTGGACACGTCAGTCGAAGTGTTCGACTGACGTGTTCAGCGATAAACGTTGCTGTACTGCCATACTGTTTAGTTGTTTTTCGGGTTGCCCATCTGCCTCTGTCGCAATAGACGCGTACTCAGGCTAGAACAAAAAACAAAATTGCATTATAGTTAAAAGGAAGTTTAATCGGTGTTGCACACGAGATACCGTTACTCGTTACTTGGCTTTAAAAGTAACTAACTACGTTAATCGTTCATTTTCTAGAAAAGTAACTAAATACGTTACTCGTTACCAAAAATAGTAACTAGGTAGAACTAACTCGCTACTTGTAAAGTGTTACGTATGTACATGTCTGGAACTTTGGCATATCCACACAGGGCAGAAGACTAATGAGACTGGTAGATTAGGTCAGATCACTATGCAAGATATACATGAGAACGCAAAGGAATATTTTCGTAGTTACGCAGACATGAAGCGGGGAACTACAACTAGTAATTCTGGTGATAACAATGTACAATAAATAATATGGCGAGAAAACCGGCTTTTTTATTCAGTTTTCTAGACATGTGCAAATAGTGGATTTTGAGTTCGAATCGAATTCGAAGCAAATAGTGGTTTTTGGTCGAGTATTTTCGAATGTAATATAGAATAGTTTCTCCAAGCTTTTCTAGCCATCGCTATATTTATAGACTGTTACCTCAGAAAGTCCATGGCCTACATGGGAATGGCAAGTAAACGATGCATTTGACATAACATTAAACCTATAGAGATGCCCAGCTATACCTGATTGAGGGGATTTATGAATCTTTTTGCTATATGTAAATGTCCTTTATTTAATCTAAAACTGAAGTAAAAATAAAAAAGTCTATTATGAATGATGAATGTATATTGTTAGGACATCTCTGCATTACTATACTCTCGCATAAAAAGCCACAGTTTAATTTTGAAAATGTAATGCCTCTCTCAGACGGGCACGTTAATAAGCGCAAGATCGCGAGCTGATTCGCCGATTATTTCTTTCTTTAAAGGAGTTCATTCTGAAGTCCTTTAATGTGGCCGTCGAACTCGGGTATTACTGCAGTTAACAAAGATTTCACTTCTTTTCTACACGCACCACGCGCGCGCGTGCGTAATGCAGTGTTGTAGGCGTTATCAAAAAAAAAAGTATTGAAATATATATTACGTTACTCGTTACTTGCAAAATAAAGGAACGCATTACGTTACCTTAAAATAAAATAAACGGGTTACCGCTACCGATCAAAAATAACGCACTTACTTTTGCGTTACTTTTTCTTTATAAAATGATGGTAACAGCGTTTGTTTGTTTTTTTTAGGAGAGCTTTTTTTGACGCTTGGACAAAGAGTGCGGGCGTTGGGATTTTTGCTAAAGTGGGACTTTTTGCATGTGGAAAAGACGGGCAGAATTTTGAAGGTACGTGGAAGGAGTGCGATAATTAATGACTTGGCGCCTATACTTTGTTTCAGCCTGTCCAGACGCAGCCGAAGCAACGAACTAATGGGACCAATCAAGCAGCGTCAAAAGCGCAAGTCACTGGACTTTCTTTATATTTTTTTATTGACTCAGCGATGATAGAACACGAACAGAAACATGAAGAACACCACGATGGTGCCCTTTTGACGCTTTCCGATCGGTCCCATCATCTCGTAGCGTCGGCTGCGTCTGGGGTTAAGGTAAAACGAAATACAAAAACACGCACAAAAAAATAAGTACTTTTATTTAAGTCTGGGGAACAAGATGTAACGAGCCACATAACAAGGTTACCCGTTACTCGAGATAAGTAACGTAAGTACTTTAGCCGTTACTGCATTGAAACTGTAACGAGTACGTTACTAGGTTACTGCAAAAAGTAACCCGTTACAGCCAACACTGCCACTATCCCGCTTTGAAAGTGGCCTTTCCTTTTGAGAACTTGACTACATTATTTCCATTTTTCGAAGTGTTAATCGTGGCGGATTAGCCCCGTTGAACGCACTACCGAGCACCGATGCACTGCGGAGAAGCAACATCCGCGGAAGTGAGCTCCACGGGTGTTGCTTCTCCACAGTGTACCGGTGCTCGGTTAGAAGCGCCCTCAACAGGGCTAACCTGCCGCGGTAAACACTTCGAAAAGTACGAACATCAGAGTTCATCTGGAAGCGAATATCAAATAGCGTATTATTCGGAACTACTATTTGAACATTCGAATATTCGCACAACACTAGTTCTCTCTCATTCTCTCTGACATCTTCGTTTGCGCTTTTGGTGCGTATCGCGCTTCCGATTTTTTTACGAGCGCTTATTTTTTCGCGTTGGTAGCTGCGGGCCGCGGGCCGGGCGTCACTAGAAAGACCACGGCCATCCACGAGCCGCTGGAACGCCTCCGCAGGTCATGTCTGGCCCGCGGGCCGGGGTTTCGAGACTCCTGTTCTAGTATAACAATGTTTTTTTTTGTTTTTTTCTAAAGGTACCTGTCAGGATGCAAGTAGTAGACGATCAGGTGAAGCTACACTGCTACATTAGTTTCGTAAATGTGGGTGTAAAAAATAACGTGAAATGCATCGTGCTGTGTTCAGGGACCTTAGCCGTATTTGACTTATGCGGCAGCCGAAAAGAGCGTCGCATCGCTTCCCATGCTTTCATGTATAGCTTATGTCTGGTAATCAGGAAACATTTGCGAAACGATGACATAAACCCAGTCCATTAAAGGGGCAATGAAATGATTTTTCAACTTCTTCCTCCTTAGCTTTCCTCAACTCAAAAGCGAAATGAGAAACCACGTGGTTATGACGTGTTTGGGCACCGGTGCGATGATTCCAAGCTTCCACCGTGATTTTTAAAGGGCAACTGAGGTCAATATTTTCGAATTTGGGATTTCGACTGTTTTCAGCTCAGTTAGTGTCCTTGAATTACAAGATTTTTTTTTGTTCTCCATATTGTGTGTAGTTTTATAAATATCACGGCTCAAAATCTGGTTTCGGGCGTCTACGGCAAAACCGAAACTATTTGCTAGAGGGATGGCAACACTGATAATCAGCTGTACGGCCGCGACGTGACGCCAACGTGGTGCTGCAGTAGGTGGCACAACGTGCGGAATCAACCGCGGCTCCACCGCGACGTGACGTCACGGGGTTGCTGCGGTACGTGTCGGCCAGTGTTGCTTGACTGAAAGCTAACCTTCTTGCCACCCGCTAAAGAGCAGCTGGTCGCATCCTTAAAATCGGTTTTAGTGGAGTACGCGGCTTCCCTTTGTTTGAGGTAATATTTCGGCTGTGATCATATTTCGTGTCACCAAAGCGATGCCAGTCATTTATTTTGCTTTTGTTTTCGACCGGAATTGCCTTTTAAGCACACTATGGAGTCATAGACCATTGTCATCCGCAAGTGATGAGAAGTGCCGTCACGGCACTCATTGGCCACGGACGCGAATCAAATATTCGTCGACGGATTGATTGTTTATGAGCGCAAACGTCAAGGTTACGGAGCGATCATGTCCAATGCGGGAGCTGGGGTAGGCTAACGTGCTTTAGGCGCCGCGCATATATCACTGTGAAAAGGCGGAGAGCTTTCGAAGGAAAGGAGGGACGAAATATTCCCCTATATTCTAAAATTTTCGAACCAAAAGGCAGGATTCGACTTTCTATCCTTTTTCTTTCGAACCACTAACCCCCCCCCCCCCCCCCCCCGACACGCGATTAATAAAATCCCAATCTAAAATCCTTCATCCGAACCCAAAATTTATTTCATGGCCCCTTTAATTAGCCCGTGACTCGACTGGAGAGGGAAACGTTGTGGTTCGCATTGACCCGATTTTTCTTTATGGGATTCTGTGGTTTGAATGAATAAGTGACGTTCCTTGTCGTGCTCCCTAACTTTCCTATTGAAGCATATTCTGTGTATCTCTCATTAATTTATTTTCCGACTAATTAAACTAAAACAGAGCTCCACTTTTCTTTCAGATGATGCCGGGGACTGGAAAAATTAATCACCAACAGTGATTAATTTTTCACAACCTCTTGTGGGGGTCCTCTGGTTACAGCAAAACGTTTCGTCGCAAAATGAACATCGTTTACGTATATCATTCGTAATCCCATCCAGTTCCAGTCCCCGGCAGTTTGAGTAGTACAGATACAGAAGATCGCGCATTACGGTCAATACACTGCCTCTACTTCGTGTGTGATAAATGATATACTTTCGGCTTAGAGACGAAGCATCACCATCCTTTTCTCTTTGACCTGTCCAGACGTGGATCATGCTTTTCGTGTCTATCGTGACTGTGGCAGTGCTTTCTCGGGCAATGAAAATTTTCTACGAGAGAAGTAGTAACCCAGATGGAAACTTCGGCTGGAAAGTTCTAGATCACCTGTGGACTTACGTCTCGGCCCTCTTGAAACAAGGTACAGTCTTATTTTCTTAAGATATTGACGACGGTTGGAAAAACGTAATTACTAAATTAAAAATGAAACACGTTTACAACACCCTGTAACGCCGAATTAGAGTGCAGCTCTTCAGGGGAGAGTATACCCCTCCTCCTCTCCTGCTAAATTTTTTTACCGCTAAATTTAGCAAAAAGTTTCCCCGCTAAATTTAGCGGCAAAATTTTTCCCGATAGATTTAGCGGAAAAATTTCCCCGCTAAATGTAGCGAGGAAATTTTTCCACTAAATTTGCCGGAGAAAATTTTCCGCTAAATTTAGCCGGGAAATCTTTTCCACTAAATTTAGCGGGGAAATTTTTTGCTAAATTTGGCAGGGAAATTTTTACGCTAAATTTCGAGGGGGAAATTTTCCGCTAAATTTAGTGGGGAAATTTTCCGCTAAATTTAGCGGGGAAATTTACCCATAATGCACCGCGCGGTTACGCCGACGCCGACGGCGACGCCGCTCAAGCCGGAAACGGGCGCCTAAGAGCTGCGCTCTAAAAATGAAGCGATCCTTTTATAAAGATAAAATAAACTACAGTTCACAAGCTGTTTTACGTTAATGCTTCGCTCCCCTTTCGTGCGAAACCAAAATAAATAAAAATAAAGAAAGAACGTTAATGGATACAAGCGATTTATTTGAGGAAAGTAAATATCGGGAAACTCAAAATGTGTTGGTCATTTGTTCGGTCCAAAGTGGGAAAGCGTAGCCAAGTGAACATTTCCCTAATTGTAACTAACGAGCTTAAGAATCTCCAAACTATGGAATGAGCATGCGACACCTTAGCTTTTAGTGCAGACTTTGAGAGCGTAATCCATGCCTCCTGCATATTGCCTTCAGGATCGCGGGCCTTCATTTCTGCTCATGGCATCAAGTTCCTCGCGAGCGCTTGGCTCCTCAGCACTCTAATCCTGACGACGTACTTCACCAGCCTGATTGTGGCTACACTCACGGTGAAAACCTCCAGTCCGAGGATAGATAACATCGAAGACCTCATACAAAGACCTTATGTGAAGCCATTGATCGCCACAGGGACGCAGTTCTTCGCGTTGTTAGAGGTCAGTCACTTCGAATGTCTGGCAGTCGAATATTTCGCACCACGTGACCTTACAGCGATCAGTTTGTCTGCCAATTCAAGTAGACGAACTCGTGTCTTCGTACGCGTAGAGGAGAAATTTGGTCAATGCAATGCGACTGTTACAACCTGGACTGCAGCGTGCATCGCGCAATACATGCCTTGCACTGACGTCACATCGGCACCCACTGAGTACCAAAACAATTTTACTCGATTGGATTTTTTTTTTCTACATGACTATTACTTTATTGATATTCAGAAATATCTTACACATACAAACTTGGATTACGCAACTAGAACGAAACATAACAAATTTATTCTGCCTCGTCGCTTTAACAAGGGATGCTGTAAATAGTGAAGATGTCTGTTGTTTTCTTGGTAACATTTTTTTTAATATTTAAGTGTGCTTGTACTTTTAAAATTCCAACTAACCTGATTTAGCCTCAGGTCTGGCAGTATCTTAATATAAAATAAAAATATATAAATAAATGCATAAATATTTTTACCCCCGCCCCTTTCTAAAAAAAAAAAAAAAAAAAAAAAACTCGGGTTGCAAACAATTCTACATCAAAAAGAGGTGGACACTCACATGTCAAAATGCTAATTTTATCTAAAAAAAATTAAACAAATCACGTATTCCTCGTTTTGTTTTTATAACGTATACGTTTCACGTTTCCGGTGCTCTAACAAACTGATAGAACCGGCACAACTTACCTCTGCAGAGTTCACAGACAGAATCGTACATCAAGCTTCGGGATATGATTACTCACAACCATGGCGGGCGAGACATCCTGAAGCTGTACAATCCCGACGACATCAGTCTTATCATGCAAGAGAAGGCGGTTTTGCTCCTGGATAAGTTCTCGCCAAAACTGCATCTGTCGCATATGTGCCCCACATTGGAAGGGCAATTCTACATCGGAAAAGACTACCTGTACCTGTGGAACTGTGTCTGGGTCACCCACAAGGACTTTCCCAAGGACGTCATGGTGGAAATTAACAAAAGGTTAGTATACTGTCGTCACCAATTTACATGGCGTAGAGACCGGAAAAGCTAATTCAGCCATTAGCAGGGTAGGAGGACCACTTTTGAAGAGTACATGTTTATTCTTGGATATCAAAATAGGGGGATTTTGGAGCTGAAACGTCTAATGCATCGCTGTTTCTTGCTTTTAACTATTATCTAGTATTATTCCAGTGTAGCGAACACGATCTCCGCCTTCCCATGCAGTTTCTTTCTTTTTTAAAGGAAATTGTGTCTGGATTTTGTTTAGCCCCAGGGCTAAATTTGGGGCACTAGAAAAGACGCCAAATTGGTTAGTTAGTTAGCTAATTAACTACATGGTTGTAGTTGCTTTTTTAAGCGTTTATGGTTAGGGTATAATGCATGGTCTAGTCGTGCCGTAAACTTTTGAATAAACGATTAGTAGTAAGCGTTACGGGGCGAGAAATTCACCCCTTGTACAGTTTCAATCCGAAACTCATAGCGTGTTCCACGGAGTCCACGAGTGCGCACTCCGTGCGCACCGGATAGCTATCGCATCTTCCATTGAGGCGCACACCACCTGCATGGGCAGCCGAGCGGCACATGTGGGCTCGGCCCATGAGTGGTGCACGGCTGCTCACCGAAAATATTGACAGGCTTGCTTACAGCCAGGGTGTAAGATAGACAGGTGGGGAAACGGCCCATAGAAACCTACCGCAGCGCCGTGACCGGATTGTGTACTCGTCTGCTTGCGGGTACCCCGATTTGCGACAGATGGCGCTGCGGCTAGAAGAAAAAAAATTGGAATCGAATTTGCATGGAACTTTATGGGAGAGTGCGCAAAATAAACCGAGAGCACGACAGCCTTCCATTGAAAATCCACGAGAAACCTTCTCCGTCAGTTTACCGGGGAACGGTAGGACCGGCATCGAGAAAGAACGTTATATTAAGGAGCCCAGTTATGTGTCGCCGCGTACAGATCATCACTTAAAAGTACGAGAATATAGATGCAGAATTAACGTTTTTAAGCACTCGTTTTTTCCACGAACAATACACGAATGGAACAATTTACCAACTGAGGTTATCTCTGCGGCTCCTTCATCCTTTCCTACTGCCCTAAAAAACTTGCTGTTGGAATAATTTTTCACTTTGCCCTTCTAATAGTGCCATTCACTATACTTTGTTTTCATATATTGTACAAAGTGTTGTATGTTGTATTTTTCTCCTGTCATATCCACTATTTCTGCATCACAATAGTTCTTGTGTATCTCTATATGTATCGTTTGCTATTGTTTTGTATTGCCTTACCCCCCTACAATAATGCCCAGATCTGGGCGATGTAGGTATTCGAATAAATAAATAAATAAATAAATAAAACCGGTCGCCAGCGTTCGCCCACCCGGAATGAGAGTTCGCGGTGCTCCATATAGATGGCGCCATAGAAAAAGAGAAAACCGAGGGGGACACAATCCGGTCGCTCATTTGGCTCTCGTTTCCCCACCTGCGTATCTTACACCCTGCTTACAGCTCAATATGGCGGCGCCCAATGGGTAAAATGGTTACGGTTTTGATATATCTGCTAGATCGTCTTCACGATAGAAATATGTTGAGGTATGGTATGGGTTGTTCCATCTCCGCGACATTGCTGTCGCGAGTTCGTGGGGGATACGTTCCCCGACCGGATTCGACACTCCCTCCAGGCTCCAGCTCGATTAACAGCGATTAGGCGAGAAATCTTTAATGAAAGAGTGTATCCCCGTCTAAATATGCGGCAAATACGGCACTGGTTTCGCGTGTTGTCATCGGAAGAATATGCATTTCTCGTTGCCCGAAATTGGCTTGCTTGAAAGCGACAGTGATTGCGAAGAAACAAAACGACTGTCTACTATTCGGCATCTCGAGACAGCGATTCCAGCGCAATCGTTCCATAAGCTTCCGAAAGGAAACAATTGTTTTGAATCCCTGTCATGAGACGTGCGCAGACAGCATGATCCCCGCGATCCTCGCGACGCGTCAATCGTCCCCGTTCAGTTCTCACGTCATTACACAGACGGCGCGATGGTAGACGCTGACCTGTGGAGGCGCCGTCCGCAAGCGGATTGTGACGTATTTTGACTGCAGTGCGGGAAACCTAGGGTGCCTACATGTTTCCGCCGCTCCGCTGCGGAAACATGTAGGCACCCTAGGGAAACCTGACTCAGTGGCAGTGGGGCCCAATAGAGTTCGCTCTTAAGGCCCGTTCGCACTCTTGCAACCGAGTACGACTGAGAGAGACGAGACCGGTTTTTAAGCCTCTTGCGATCTCTTAGGACCAGCTCCGCTGCAGCGGAGCTGGTCCTAAGAAGTCGCAAGATGCTTAAAAACCGGTCTGGTCTCTCTCGGTCTTACTCGGTCGCAAGAGTGTGAACGGCGCTTTAGTGGGCAAGGGGCGGCGCTATCGCGGCCGGCTTCGCTTCCGGAAGCTGCGAAGGGTTGAGACTGGCGCATGACTGGCGCTCTTTGCTCGCTTAGTTTCATTTTGAAGCCATGTACAAGGAGGGCATTCTTCGCCAGTTTTCCAAGGGCATTACGCTCCTCACAATAAACATTTTAAAAGTGAACTGAAACATTTTAGTTTATTAGCTAACTAATTACCCAATTTCGAGTCTTTTTTTTACTGGCCGCCATAGCCACCAACTTGGCACCTGAACTTTAAAAAAAAAATACCTAACGCAAATTCCGTTTTTTTTTTTTTTTTATTAAAAAAACAAAACACTGCATAGTGTCCTTTTGCGATTTTATTTCGAAGAATGGATTCGCAAGCTCTAACCTTGTCGTAGGATCACGTGGTGGCTGGAAAGTGGAGTGCCAGTGATGCACTCCTACGAGCTGGACCCACCTCAAGCGACCTGCTTCGTCGGGAGCCACAAGGAGAGTTCCTACGTGTTCGGCACCATGCGCTTTCAGGATTTAACGACTGTGTTTTTCTTGTATCTCATCATGAGCGCACTCGCAATTGTAGTGTTCTGCCTAGAAATTGCGATAGGACGCTTTGACAGTCGCTAGAGGGCTGGCGCAATTTCAAGGGAAGCTGAAGAGGTTTTGTAAAACAAAATAATAATAATAATAATAATAATATTAAATTAAAGAATAATGCTATTTTTTTTTTGTCTAATCTCGTGAATTCGAATAGCAACATATTGCCTCCAAAATATTACTAAACGCTAGAAGAGAAACAAATGAGAACAACCCCGGGACGTGACGTCAACTCCAGGACTTCCTTTCGGCTGCCCAGCGTTCGCCGCTCCTGTCGGCAAACACTCGCAACTGCAAGCCTGTCAAAGTTACCTCATGCGCACGCTGCACGTGCGTGCAGCGTGGTGTCCCATCTGCTAAAGCGTGCAGACATCAAAGATTGGCAGACATGTGCTGCGGCATCCGCGTGGCAGGCAATTACGCTTGTTTGCTACGCGCTCATGCTGGGCGTTGTGTGCGATAGAGCGCCACCAGCGTCACGCCAAATGCCCCGCTGAGGTGCAATGATTGCACTGGCTAGAGCAGCATAATCGGTGTGCTGGAAGTAGTGCGACCACCATGTAAGAAGAGAATTCTAACAAGGAGGGGCATATCATGAGCATTTTATCCCACTGCATAGAGGTTTCGTTCTGCCGTAAATGGGAACACTAGCCCTTATATACAGGGTGTTTCACCTAAGAGGGACGAAAATTCCTAAAATTACAACGGAGCAGGTACTAGGCGGGGACTCTCATAAGAGACGGGAAAATGGCGCGGGCTCCTTACCGCAATCGCTATCCTTGTACCTGCTCCACGAGAGGTAACTTTAGTGCACTTCACTACGCTTCTCACGCGCTCAAAGTGTGTCTGAAAATTATTGATTTAGTGGTTTTCGATGACGCTGAGCAAGTTTCTAACAGGAATCTTAATTATGTCTATTTTCACTCATTAAAAAGTTAAATAGTCATTTTCAATTAATTATCGAACTAATTAGTAAGAATCGTGCATTTTCTGACGTCCGCCACCCCGAGTAATGCGGTGCCGATAAAATTATCTTTTTACCTGGAATGCACTAATTGTAGGAAATTTTTTCACTCTTAACACCCTGTATGTATTTGTGTGTGTGTGTGCGTGCCTGCGTGTGCGTGTGCGTGCGCGCGCGCACGCGCGCGTGTGTGCGTGCGTGCGTGTGTGTGTGTGTGTGTGTGCGTGCGTGTGTGCGTGCGTGCGTGCGTGTGTGCGTGCGTGCGTGTGCGTGCGTGCGTGCGTGCGTGCGTGCGTGCGTGTGCGTGCGTGCGTGCGTGCGTGTGTGCGTGCGTGCGTGCGTGCGTGCGTGCGTGCGTGCGTGTGTGTGTGTGTGTGTCTGGCGTTGTTTTATTTAGAACAAAATTTGCAATGATCTAAATGGCCTCCGCCACACCTCCCCTTCTAGCCCATACCACCACCCTGAGAGCAGAACGTTGTTGTAGCCTCGGGAAAGGCTTGCGGAAGGCGCGGGGATACCGAGATCTCTGGAGATGACAGCACGCTCCCTCTGGGGTTTCCTCCTCGCACTGACCGCGTCGGGAAGAGAAGGGGGAACTTCAGCATTATTTCGAAAGCGATTTGTCGCTTACTACGGGTATAAAATAATGTTTCTATTTGTAACTCTGGAGGCCTTTTTTTTTTTCTTTTTTTTCCTTTTTGTTTGACTTCTAGTGTTACGATTTTTTTTTTTTTTTCACTCAAATACCATATCACTTCAGTTTCCCTTTATAACAAAAGCATGTTTTTGAGTGTTCGTTATTCGTGAGGGTACGTCTTTTGTTATAGGAAGATTTCTTAAACTGCAACAAAAGCCTTTTTTTTTTTGCGCAATGGATGTCATGCATTATTCGCTTGTGTGAAATTATTGCACATCTAGGGTGATCGCGGGCCATATAATATGCTACACTGCAAACACCTACATTTACACAGCTTTGAAATGTGAGACTAGATTTGTGCAGGATGACTAACTTCATTTTTTACTCAATCAAATGTAGCCTTGGTTTTAAAGCAGTTCATTTAAGCATCGCATTAAAAAATATCCCAGAGAAGCATAGCTAGGCGCCGAATGAACGATAAAAGCCTGAGCGCACATCTGTACAGTCGAGAATTACGAGATCGTAATTACTAGCATTACAGCCAAGGTGACTGTTAACCAACGCACTTGGGTAACTGACTTTGGAAATGAAATTTAATTAGAGATACATTTCACTGAAATTGGTTAACTACAATAAGATTTGCTAGCGCATAAAAGGTAATTAATTACAATCATGCATTACTTTTAGAAAGTAATACAATTACTTTTCAAGTACCTTGCCTGGACAAGCTTCCGACTTTAATGAAACTGATGGGGCAGTATTTTGCCGCACTAAATGAAATTTATATTTGTCCATTCATTGCCTGAACATTGCTGATTCATTGTACGGCATTTTTACATTCGTCATATTTTGCGCCTTTGTCTCCCCTCCTTTATTAATGGTATGATAAGGAATCTAGCTTATCTATGAGTACGATACCAGCAAGTCGTTTTCTTAATTTGTGACACTGCCAAGGTTCTCAGTGCTCTATTTATCGTGACAGTTCAAAGAAAATGTTATCTATCAGTGTTGGTAGTCGACGAAATCATCAAACTATTAATTATCATGAAAGTGGCCAACATGAGTCGTGTTAAGATATTCACCCCGTAATTCTGACGTCACTGCTCTAAACAAACCGTTGCTAGGGGCGTTGTTATGGACGAATACATGGGACTGGATTTCGCTCCGAAAGAACGGTCAGTCAGAAATAGGACGTAGAATTTAAACGTCTAAAAAAAAAGATACAGGAAGCCTAGATTTCAAACTTACCACGGCAGAAGTTTGCCGAGAATCGGCTGTTTCTGCAATTTTTGCGACGACAACTTCCGGTCCTTGAGACGTCTTGAGCTGCCTGCTGCATGCGACGAACGCATGACGAACGCTCACGGAATGATTGAAGTACGCCGTGTGCAACAGTTTGAATCGCGTATGCACAATGGTACGATTTTGATTTTGTATTTATTTGGGAGCATGGCAGGCCTAAGAAACCTCACCAGGATTATAAAAACGAATGTATTTACGTGAGATATGGGATTCTGTCTGACGAAAATCGTCACACGCATGGAGATCTGCTAAAAACACAGCCAGAAAAGCATCCGTTTGGAACATTATATCTAAGCATCATCGGGCCATCCTTTTGATTTTGCAGTTGACGTGCATTGTAATGAAGGAGCAATTATTTTTACTCTAACATGAGCGGTTAGAGACCCAAAACTTCGTTTTTCAGGCTTGCAATATGGTGTATGCTTCGTGCCTGCTTGTAATCATCGCACTGAGGAAATATCCTGCCGATTCTTCAGTTTTAAGTAAGACCCCAAATAGCGAAGGAACTGGATAAGGGTAAGAATTATTTATATATATATATATATATATATATATATATATATATATATATATATATATATATATATATATATATATATATATATATATATATATATATCTTACGAAGAGTTCGTTTGACCACAAAAATATGCACTGAAGCAACTGTAGTGTCAGAAATCCTTAAAACGTGTGCTGACCTGCACGTTCACTTTGAGACATTTCACGTCGTCGTCGTAGTACATGATTCGGCTTCGCAGTGTTTTCACCTTCTCAAAAATTGCGGAAGCGAGCTCCACGGGCAGTCGTTCGCGCCCTCGCGCACCTCGAGCGTCGATCAGAGCTTCTTCGCTTCCGAAATCCCACAGAAAGTTGACCCCGACAATAGAAGAGTTTTGTCGATCGGCACCAACTTCATTCAACGCAGTCGGGTACTCCATCAGAAGAACCACAGAACCCGCGAAGCCATCGTGTCGTCTGCTAGCAAGGCAAAACCGGTTGTGAAACTTTATCACGGGCTTTCGTCGTCGCTTTATGGTACTGCGACGGTAAAAAAAGTATTTATGAGTAGATATGAAGAAGACACAATGCAGAATGAAGAAGACACAATAAAAAATTATTTACTTTTTTATCAGATAATTTCTAACGGTTTGTTCTAAGAAGAGCGCCATGTTGTGACGTCATCACTGACGGGGTAAATGCAGAGTACACATCACGGATGTGTTCTTATCCAAGTAGATCCGAGTTACTCCGGCGGGTCGTGTCACGTGACAACACAGGTAGAGCAATGTAGGACGCGGTAGGTTTTCGAACGCCAAGGTACAAAACTCTTAAAGAGATGCTGAACCAAAATTTGGAGCTCATAAAACAAGGCTGGAGTGATAGGCTTCTTGCACCTGACGTCGCTTCCGGTTAGTTCGAAATCGAAAACAACCCTTCCCGGTGCGTGACGTTATATTAGGTGCGTGACGTCATCTTCAGTGCCTGTCAACGTTGTGCCTGTCAAAGCTAAGCACGCGCACTCTTGATATTTTCACAAAGATCAGAGTGCGGAAAGTGATACCTGGCAAGCTTGTAATTGCACGCGCTGCCCACACGAGCGACACGCGCTTCGCGGCCCAAAGATCCTAGTATGACGTCACAGGTTTTTCGTGTTTTCTCGCCTTTAGTTACATATTCGGGGAAAACGAACGTGACATTCAGATTCACGAGATAAAAGTACGCCAAAACTCACCTCCAACTCGTTTTTTGTTGTTTTTCTTCTTTTTTTTTTTTTTTTTTTAATAAATGTTTCGGCCTCTAGATTGAGGACTACCCACAATCCTTTCAATCAAAGCCAATCAGAGCTCGCCGTCGTTCTGACGTCACCGCAACTCCTGCGCAAGAAGCAGACGACTTTCCCTCCACATAGGCGGAACGCTGCAAAACCCCAAAAAATCACTGATACAGCGGTATCTGAAACGGATGGCCCTATTTTTGGAAAAGAAGAGCGCCATTGAACATGGCCCACGAGGCCGACGAGGCATGGAACGTCGCGATTCGCTTTGTCCCCTCGCGCAGGAGAACCGAAGCGAGGAGGAGAGAAGCAAGGTCGCTTCTCCTCATTCTCAACTGTCTGAAGGGAATCGTGACGTCACATTCCTCGCTTGATCGCGCCCTTCTTTTCCAGAAAAGAAATCCTCGACTCGCTGATCAGCTACATCAGGGACTCTGGGGTCCATCACTTGATCTAGATTTATACATAGTCACTTACCCTTTCCTATCAATCCCCACAAACATTTTCCCTCTTGCCTCAGGGACACCAACCATAGACGAGTGAACCTTTAAATAAATGCATGCTCTCTCTCTCTCTCTCTCTGTTTGAGATATCGATGTATGCACTAGGGATGTTTTGGAGTTCGTGCGCCCCGTTCAACGCTTCTGCGGACTTATTTTGCGCAATCCAAATTCCAGATCAGCATCTCTTTTAACTGGAGTGAGATCGAGTAAATTTTGAGTGCTGAGACATCGGAAGAAGGAAGAAAAGACACAAAAAAAGAGGACGACACACACAACGTCTTTCCCTCCATCCTGACAGCGGGAGGCACTGTTGCCTTATGTGGGGCATCTTGCGTGCCCTTCAGCGGGTACCATATGGCTTTAACAGTTTGCTCAGCTGTGCATCCACGGTCAGCAACCTGGCGCAGTCGCATGCTTCCAAAGCACCTTGAGCTGGCAGGGAAGCAATGAGGCAGACGCTCAGCAGTATATTTGTGTCCGTCAGCGACCCTGTAGGACCAAGTCCCAGCGTGACATAATCATGAAAACAATAGATTTTAATTGTAATTCAAAATTTGAAATTACTGATGCTAAAAAGAAACTAAATGGAGGCTACAATTATTTTAATCTAAAGTGATTAAGTATAATTACGAATTACTCGGAAATGTAGTAAAATTACAGTGCATTCAATAAACAAATAAATTCAATTGCTGTAATTGAAGTACTACCCATTTGTGTTAGCCACCGACTTGGGTAGTCCACTCGCGAGCAAGAAAAGTAAAATGAATCGTAGATATGCATCATTAAAACCTGGTGCATACGGTGCACCATTGCAAGAAAACGGCAAAATGAACGATAGAAGAAATCGGTCTTTCGCAGCGTTACAAGTTACTGTATGCTCGAACGAAAAATAAACAAAAAGAAAATGAGTACGTTGCACTGCATATTTCTCTAACTTTACAATCATATTGCATTCTCTGTTAATTGACAGTACTCCTCTTATCACATTCAGGTGGCGAAACCTCAGTCGTGAAAAAAAAAAGGGGGGGGGGGGGGAGCTGACAACATCTCAATATTTGGAACTTCCGTTTTCTTTTAGCCAAGTTTCATATTAATTTAGATCATGGGTTTCCAGGTGCGGAGGGTGCGCGGCGAATGCAAATGACATGGCTTGTATTCATCACGTTTAAGTCAGTTTATGCACCTCCCCTTCCCTCAAACGTTTCATTTATTCACAACTGCCATCCCCAATGCCGTTAAAAAAAATCATTGTCTTTTGCAGTGAGTGTGACCTACATAGGTACTGGAGACCAACGACAACTTGCCATGCTTGAGGAGAGGCATCTGCAAAAATTGAAGCCTGTTTTGCCGTGAAGGTGTGTCTCAATTTCAGGCACATCTTCTCGGCAAAAGAGGGTTCTGAGAGGAGCTTATCCTGCTATTCTTGCAAGTGACCGTCCTTTGAATCACCTTTGTTTTGTTTTGGCCTTTTTTTTAATTTTGGTGATTATGATATATACCAGAAAACTCACCCCTTTAGTTGGAGTTGTGCGGCGTGTGAATATTACAAATTCTGCAACCCCTTGCACGTAAAAGGTGGTGTTCAGGTGGTTATCATAAAAAACTGAAAGTTAATTTATGAAAAACAAATGTAACGATGTACCCAAGTCTGGCAGAGTATCGCAATACAAGAGATATATCGCGCATGTATCTCACTACTGAAATACAAATACACTTTAAAAGTATCTAGATACAGATATACATATATTGGAAAGAATCTTTAAAACAATATCGCGATACATTTGAATCCCAATATTACTTAGCCCTGAAAAAAAAAAAAAGTGAGAAAACTGTTTATGGTAAGCAGTGTCCTCTCGTCATATTATTTACTAAACATTGTCCTTACCAGTATCATCATTCTTAGTCGCTGTTTCATATCTGAGTAAGTTTGTACGTTAAAAGTCCTGTGTATTTCCATGTATATATTGTGTTCGGCATCGTGTGTCGTTTCTATTGTACAAAATCCCCCCCCCCCCCCCCCAAAAAAAAAAAAATTACTGTTTTTTTTTGTTTTGTTTTTTTTTACCAAAAAATAAATTACGCATCACTGAACGCTCATACTCCGCCCAAATGTGGCAGATGCCAGATGCCAAAGTTTCAGAATTAACCGCTATCTCAATCAAAAGTTTTAGGTGATTTTCTCAAAATTTCGATGCGAAAATGGTGCTCGTTTTCGTCCGTTTTCGGGAACAGGCGCCATTGAGCTTCACACACTTTAAGAAGTCCATCGGCCGTCATTTTCGCATAGAAATTTTTAAAAAATCGGTTATAAGTTTTGAATAAGATAAGGGTTAGTTCTGAAACTTTGGCATCTGGTTCGGACCAATAGGACTACATTTGGCACGAGAATGAGCGTTCGGTGATTCATAGTTTATTTTTGTGGCAACTTTTTTTTTTTTACGGTAATTTTTTGGGAAGAACATTTTATATATTGTCCAGCATCAGTTCTATTCTTCTCATTAGTTTCCTACCCCGCTGGATTATGCCAAAGGTCGTATGCGCTATCATTTATGCCTGGTGAGTTTTTTGGGGTCCCCATTATTGTGTAATGCCATAGTTTTTAGCTTAATACTATATTTAAAAATAAAGTACATGTCTTCATCCACCTTTCATTCTTTATTTCTTTTTTTTTAATTTTTAATATATCTTTCAATTTTGTGTTTAATAATTGCTTACTTAGAATTATTTATTTAGTTTTTTATTTATTTATTTATTTATTTATTTATTTATTTATTTATTTATTTATACTTATTTCCTTTTCGGCTTTCGAGACAGCGACAGGTCCCCGATCCGGCTCCCTGACGAAAAAGTTTGGAGACCCCTGATTTAGATCGTGGGGTCGTCCAAAATTGATCGTTCAACGTGTAGTTGATATGCGAACAAGGGTGTCATAAGTACAGCGTTGTTCTTCCTGGCGTTGCATGAAGGTGATTGAAACCGGCAATTTACGAAACTGTGACGTCTGTTGCCGAACGCGGAACGTGAGAACGCCAGGGAGGAGCTACAGTGGTCCCGCTTCCCCCGCCAGCTTCCCGCCTTCGACAATGCTTTAGCGTCCCGTGCACCTCGAGCGCGCGCGCGCAAAAGCACGGCGGAAGGCCGCGCTTTGACTGCGCGCGTGCTCGAGATGAATTATTTAATACCTTTATACCAGAAAACGCTTTGCTAGGAAACAGACGTAACTCATCGCTCAATGTAGGGTGCCTACATGTCTGTCTGTCTCAGGGTGAAGACATATCCTTTGTTGCACTAATGGCGAATTCGGATGGTCAATCGCCGGCGCGCCCTTGCCGGTGCACCGGCGACCGAAAACGCGCCAGCGGCGCACCGCGTGACCCTCTCCACTCCATAACAAAGCGCCGGCGGCTGGCGTTTTTATTTGCCTGGGTCACGCGTGAGCTTTGTTAACTGCTTCTTCGGTTGATCTATGGTACAATGAGCGCGCTGTACGCATCAACAATATAAATTCCGACTTTCTGAGATAGGTGTAAACACAAGCGGCTTCAAAATAGTTTTCGAAATATTAACCTTATTACAGTTCGCACAGCTTACAGGATCTTAAATTATAAAATGAATGGAAGGGCACAATAATAAGTCGGTGTGGTGTTGCCCGCACACGCGTCAAATTTCAATATATTTAGTTTATGTTTCCGAAGAACCGTTGCCCTTTCACTAGGATCCCAAGGAGGCCTTGCCGGTGTCGATAATATTATGTTTTATTGTTAATAGATTTTTGTTTTATCCTCAGTTTTTTTATGCGCCCACCTCCCTTGAAATTGTATTGTAATCGTGTTAAATTGTCAAACTTCATCCCAATTCACTTTTTTTTTTACAGCGATTTAATAACGTGATACTACACCGCTGTAAAAAAAATATATATATATATATATATATGTATGGATTGTAATGCAGCCCGTGTCCCAGAGCAAACGGACCTTGCGCAGGCTGCACAAATTCTTCTACATGTTCTGACTTCCTTTAAAACATTAATTGTCTTTATCTTCGTTGTTTTTGCTATCTTGTCTCGAAGGAAAAAAAGGGCGTCTGTCTATCAGGATGGCTTCGGTTGCGACTCGAACCCGCTCTTTGCCGCTTTCGGCGAGCTTTGTTTCCTTTGGTTCCCTTTCTCGATTCGGATATGACGATACCGTATACAGTCTGGCAGACAAGCTGCCGGAACTCTTCGAGCTCGGGCTAAAATCGCGCCGGAACACTGCCGGCTCGCGCCTCAAAAGCTCCACCCCGAACAGCCTGCACTCGCCAGCCTTCGGACCCCGCGAACGCCCTTGCCAAAGATATTGCAAAATATTTTGCCGGGAAATGACCACCTGAATTCGCCGTAAGCATTAGCCAACGCTAAGCGCTCGAGCGGAGTCACACCAAAATGCACTAAAAAAAAAATAAATAAATAAAGGCGGAGGAAAAATTGCTGAGATGTCACCACTCAATTAAAAAGCGCGTGTGAATGACGAAGGCACTCTAGCTCAACGTTTCTTCGTTGTAAATTATGATAGAGAAGAGTTCTGCCCCTCATTTTCCTATTGAACAAATCTAAATCACTGTGTTGCAACTCGCTAAGATGATGTGAGCGATTTATTTGAAGGTGATATGACCTATTGTGGTCGTGTTGGTGAAGGATGTGCGTGCACGGCTTTAATCGGCCGGCGCTGAAGGTAGGGCGAGGGAAAGGGGGTGGGAGAGGAGGAATCGGACACAACGTTGTACACAACCTGTTGACGCAACATTGGCAAGGGGAGGGGGTTTCCGCCTCTCCTCGCCAGTGTTGCTTTCATTTCCTCCTCTCCAACCTTCCTTTCCCTCGCCTTACCTTCTTGTGCCCATAGCTTTGACTAACGTTTGACTGCAAATTTACCCACTTCCGATAGCAGGAAGTTTTTTTACACTAAATTTTTATAAGCCACCAGGCTCATATTTTTAAACGGTGTTTCTTCCGCATAATTCCAAACATTTGAACGCGAAGGTTCAGGATACTGTTCTATCAACTGATTGCACCTTAAAATGAAATGACTGCATAACGATATCCTGTGCTTCACCGTTTACTGCCTCCTGCCGGTGTTCGCTGCTTTGAAACGCCGCCTCGTCGTTTTTCTTTTTATTTCAGTCAAATAACTGGGAGAAAAAAAAAATTGGTGTAGTTCGTGGCGCCATCTTACGTAATGAATACATACTGCAACGAGTTGCTCCAAGCGCTTGTACAGCACTTGAGTGATTCGAATGGAGATGGCGCTAGATACATCCTTTTGTTTTAACGTTTGTGAATTTTAATACAATATGAAACTTCTCATGCTATCGCAGGTAAGTAGAAATAGTGTAAAACGCGACAGAGAAATGCCACAACTGATGCCCACGACAGTGCGTTCGCGTCTGGTATCACACAAAAGACGCCTTAACGCAACTACGTGAGCGCAAGGATTCTGCTGGTGCTGCCATCTCTGGAACGATCAGCGTTCTATTTCAAACGTTTTGTTATTCGTCGGATGTCGCCGCATATCTTTGGTAAGACTTCTTGGCATGTTTGCTCTTATCTATTCTAATATGCTTAGCTTCGACGCCAACTCTATGCTTACCCAAGCAGCTTTCGTTCTGTAATATCTACGGAAGTTCGAGTTCACGTACTGTCGTTTCTGCGGAGGGTGTGCACAGCAACTTACGTCGGCCCTCCTTCCCTTAGCGCACATTCGCAGCTGGCGTATCAGCTGACAAGAATCTGTTTATTTTCTCTAACCGTTAGGCTTAAAACCTAACAAACTCTCAGCTGAACTTTTATACGTCTCTGTTCTGTGAAAGTTTTCGCCTTTATGTTCTGCGCAGGTGAGCCGCGCTACTTCAACACTGTAAACAAAGTTCCGCCTCTTTACAGCTGTTCGCTGGAAGTGATGTCGGATGATGCGCAGTACTTCGGACCTTTGAAGTTTATTATCGCGCTACTAAAGAGTGCAATTTAGCCGACCCGTTTCAAGATCTGTGTTACTACGAAAGTGAAACGATGAAACTTCTCCACCCCCGCTTGTATTCTTTCTCGGCAGGATGGCGTCTCATGCGATGTTCAGGAGAGCTCTAACCTGCACGATTCCTTCGATGTCTCGACCCAGCACGATGGTCAAGACCCGCAAGCAACCCAGCTCCGACATGGCAGCGTTTCGGGAAGTCTTCAAGTCGGCGCAACACGTCGTGGCTTTGACCGGAGCTGGTATCAGCGCCGAAAGCGGTGTTCCTACTTTCCGCGGCGCTGGAGGCCTCTGGAGAAAGTACAGCGCTCAGGTGTATTGAATGCTTATTTTCGCGTTTTAAAACAACGAAATAATTTTTCTCTCCCAGCTCCCTAAAAATTCTAACAATTTATTGAGTTCAAATGCCCAGTTGACAATAGGTTGACCTTGGCCATTACCATGGGCGTACCAACCGGGGGGGCAAGGGGGGCACTTGCCCCCCCAGTTCTCAGAGTGGGGGGGCAAGGCATGCGTTTTGCCCCCCCCCCCCCCCAGAAACGGCCGCCACTGGGCAGAGCAGACACAGGCCGGCGGCGCCCAAGGAATACCAAGGGCACTGCCCCCCGACCCGCACGGGCATATTTTTAACGCGCAGGCGATACAAACCCTAGCAACGGTGCTCACGCACGCCGGATTGGCTGGTTCGTAAAGCCTTGCTCCACGAACAAGGCTACACAGTAACCTTACGGAATCCATCCGCGAGACATGGGCCGGACGGGCCGTCCAGACCAGGACGTAGGCCCTTACACAAAATAAAGTTTTGCTTGCTTGCTTGGAGATAGGCGCTGCCGCCGTCAACATAGGCAGCGGATGCAATGCGAGTTTCCGAAGAGGTAGCGTAACTTAGGGGTGAGATGTCTGCCTCATACGTGTCAGACCCGGGTTCTATTTATGGTGTGGGCCGGCTTACTTCTTTTTATTTTTTTTTTCTCGAACATTTTGTTTTGTCGAGGCATTTGGCGATATTTACATTTCTTTTTTACCATTAACACTAAAAAAAACGAATGTTGTTGACGAAACATCGCTAAACTAAATCGTATCGACTCTATTTACGGAAGTGCATGGGGGGCAGCGGGGCTTGGGTTGCCGACCGGACGCCGCAAAGGGCGTGTACGGGGGGGGGGGGGGGGGGGGGGGGGGGGGGGGGCGGGCGGGCTAGGTGGGTTAATAGATTTGTAATTAGCAGCCGCACACCGTCACCGCGAAGCGGCGTGAACGCAGGCGCGGGGGTGGGTTAACGCGCTTCGAGTGATACACGAGCAGC
Organism: Ixodes scapularis; assembly: GCF_016920785.2. Classification (NCBI taxonomy): domain Eukaryota; kingdom Metazoa; phylum Arthropoda; class Arachnida; order Ixodida; family Ixodidae; genus Ixodes; species Ixodes scapularis. The sequence continues at coordinate 19,959,382 of NW_024609884.1, read as the reverse complement.
CCATCCGGCGTGAGCGTCGTTGTTAGGGGTTCTATCGCCTGCACCGTAAAAGGAGCAGTGTGTGCACCTCCTGTAGTGGGCAAGAATTCCTACATTGGAGAGAAGCGGGGACAAGCCCTCTCTTCAAATGCGTCAAGTCTCCTTGAGCTTCGGAATACAAAGAAACGCCACTATTCGAAGCTAATCCCACAGTTACTCGACCTCTCTTGCGTCGTGTCTGTTCGCTCCCCGCGCCTCGTAGCAGTGTTGTTGCAGTGGGGGGGCTCGTTAAAATTTTGGGGTTTTTTGGACTATCTAAATCAGTTTCTTCCTTCCCATCCCCCCCTTTTCTACTCCGCATGCTTCCCCCTCTGCAAATATCAGCTGACCTTCCGACCTCTGTTCTCTGTTGATAGGCAAAACAACCACTAAAATTAGAAAGTAATTTGTAATTTGAGTGGAAGTCACTCGGAAAAGTAGTTAAAGTAAACTACTGATTACTAGAATAGAAATGTAATTAAAAGTTACTAAACTACCCAGAAAAGTAGTTAAACTACAGTAACTTGAGTAAAGTAGTTGAACTACGTACAAGTCTGGCCTGGCAAGCGCTCTGCGTAAGTGTTTTCACTGATCTGCCTAGCCCCGCACACCATCACATGGGCCAAGAAAGGTGTAGTTTTACTGCAGAGGAGAAATCAGCAGGGTCTAAGATGGTGACAATGGAGGATGGGGGACTGTTCCAGTGGCTGATGGTTTGAGAAAGGAATGACCAATTGAAAGCGTTCGTAGAGCCAGAAGTGTGTTTGATGGTGCAGACGTTGTTGAGGCGAGAAGATGTTCGGTCGAGGGGTAATAACAAAGTGGTTTTGAGGTCGGGAATGTGGTAGTAGATTTTGTGAATAAGGCACAGCTGAGAGACTTTCCTGCGAAGCTGCAAAGAGGACATGGTTAGTTCAGTTTTTAGCGCCGAGACACTGAAAGAAAAGTCATAAGTGGATGAAATGAAGCGAGCAGCTCTGTTCTGAACTGCCTCTACAGCGTATTGATGAGGTACAGTCGATGGATATTCCAGATGGTTGAAGCATATTCTATTTTTGGTCTGACGTACGTGTTAAAGGTTAGCTTAGGGACAAAGGGTGGAGATTTGTAATTAGCAGCCGCACACCGTCACCGCGAAGCGGCGTGAACGCAGGCGCGGGGGTGGGTTAACGCGCTTCGAGTGATACACGAGCAGCCCATCCGGCGTGAGCGTCGTTGTTAGGGGTTCTATCGCCTGCACCGTAAAAGGAGCAGTGTGTGCACCTCCTGTAGTGGGCAAGAATTCCTACATTGGAGAGAAGCGGGGACAAGCCCTCTCTTCAAATGCGTCAAGTCTCCTTGAGCTTCGGAATACAAAGAAACGCCACTATTCGAAGCTAATCCCACAGTTACTCGACCTCTCTTGCGTCGTGTCTGTTCGCTCCCCGCGCCTCGTAGCAGTGTTGTTGCAGTTGGGGGGCTCGTTAAAATTTTGGGGTTTTTTGGACTATCTAAATCAGTTTCTTCCTTCCCATCCCCCCCTTTTCTACTCCGCATGCTTCCCCCTCTGCAAATATCAGCTGACCTTCCGACCTCTGTTCTCTGTTGATAGGCAAAACAACCACTAAAATTAGAAAGTAATTTGTAATTTGAGTGGAAGTCACTCGGAAAAGTAGTTAAAGTAAACTACTGATTACTAGAATAGAAATGTAATTAAAAGTTACTAAACTACCCAGAAAAGTAGTTAAACTACAGTAACTTGAGTAAAGTAGTTGAACTACGTACAAGTCTGGCCTGGCAAGCGCTCTGCGTAAGTGTTTTCACTGATCTGCCTAGCCCCGCACACCATCACATGGGCCAAGAAAGGTGTAGTTTTACTGCAGAGGAGAAATCAGCAGGGTCTAAGATGGTGACAATGGAGGATGGGGGACTGTTCCAGTGGCTGATGGCTTGAGAAAGGAATGACCAATTGAAAGCGTTCGTAGAGCCAGAAGTGTGTTTGATGGTGCAGACGTTGTTGAGGCGAGAAGATGTTCGGTCGAGGGGTAATAACAAAGTGGTTTTGAGGTCGGGAATGTGGTAGTAGATTTTGTGAATAAGGCACAGCTGAGAGACTTTCCTGCGAAGCTGCAAAGAGGACATGGTTAGTTCAGTTTTTAGCACCGAGACACTGAAAGAAAAGTCATAAGTGGATGAAATGAAGCGAGCAGCTCTGTTCTGAACTGCCTCTACAGCGTATTGATGAGGTACAGTCGATGGATATTCCAGATGGTTGAAGCATATTCTATTTTTGGTCTGACGTACGTGTTAAAGGTTAGCTTAGGGACAAAGGGTGGAGCGATTTTTTAAGTTACGTCTGCTTAGTCCAAGAGTTCCAGATGAATCGGCGGTAATGACTTCAATGTGGTTATTCCAGGGAAGGTCAGACGTTAGTCTTACACCAAGGTATTTATACACAGTAGCGGTCTCAATCAGATCGGAGTCCAAGAAGTAATTAAATGACAGAGTGGTTTTTTTCTTGGTGAAGTGGATTAGTTTGCGTTTCTACTTGTTTGGTGACATAATCCACTCTTTGCACCAATTGTTAATTTTATCTAGATCTTCCTGAAGCTGGTTATTATTTTGCACACAAGTTACTTTGTTATGGATGACGCAGTCGTCGGCGAAAAAGCGTTTTTTTGAAGAAATCCCAATGGAATGTCATTAATAAATATTAAAAAGAGTAAGGGCCCAAGTACGAACCCCAGGGGAACACCAGGAGATACATTTATTAAGGAAGATTCATGATCATCATGGACGTGACCTGTACACGGGAAAAAAGAAAGTCACGAATCCATGCAAACGGTTATTGGTCGAGGCAAAAAGATGATAGCTTAGAAAGAAGGCGTTGATGGAGGACACGGCCGAATGCTTTGGAAAAAAAAAAAAAAAAAAAACTGCGTCAGTCTGGACGTGACATTCAAGGTTAGTGTGCAAGTCATGGATGAAGTCGCAGAGTTGCGTTTCGCAGGAAAGTACCTTTTGAAAACCGTGCTGCTGTTTAAAGAAAAGAAATGGGATGATAGGTGCCTCATGATATTGGAGTAGAGGATATGCTCAAGTAGTTTGCAAGAAATTGAAGTCAATGAATTAGGGCGATAATTAGATGCGGAAGAGCGGCTGCCCTGTTTAAAGACTGGGAATTACCCTTCCCACCTTTTGGTCAGATGGAAGGCAGCTTTGAGATGAGGACTGAATGAAGATGAGTTTCAAATACTCACTAGAAATAACACGGGTGTTTCTTTTAAATTTTAGGGTTCCAGCGGACGAAGTAAGTTTTAGTTTATCAATCAATGTTTTAATACCAGCGGAGTTAACGTTAATAGGATGCATGCGCTCGTAAAGCTCTTCAGGGAGAGTGGGGACGAAGTCCAAGCACTCGTTAGTAAACACTGATGAAAAGTATTCGTTAAACACAGAACTATCATGCTCGACGTTGCACATCCGACATTCCTAACTCTCCCCATCTTCCTAAACGTCCCCGTGTGTCCTAACACCAGAAACCGGAATTTTAAAGGTTAAAAACGGCACGTTGCGAATATGGAACGCGCACTTTCATGCAAAGCTGACGTCAAGTGACTCAAATCGAAAAACATGCATATTTACAGTATTGTTATCTCTTCTGGTGAAGGCTAAACAACCGTTGCATCCGTTTTCGCGCACGAAACGGTGACTCCCAGAGAAAGTAAGAACGCAGTGATTGTCTTTATTTTAACAATGTAAACACACTTGCAGGCGTGCGCTGATGAAGCCTCAAAATCAAAACTCTCGTAGTGTGATTCGTGACTGCTCCGGCTACTACCCAACCTCGTTGTCACTCCACTTTCTGCAAGCAAACACTAAAATTGCCAGTAAACACACAAAAGCGACATCGATACAATTATCTTGTAGAATATCACCTTATTTAATCATAACTGTTTCAATAGGCACTACAAGTTGTATTTATTTTAAGAAGAAGAAGCAAAATTTTTTTCGTGAGAAAAAACAAAATATCAATGTTAAGTCTGGTAACGTTGTAATTTTGCCTAATCATTGCCACATCTTTAGAAAACTTCGACAAAAGTTGCGCCGAATTTTCGATTAAGGGGGGGGGGGGGGGGAAGAGGGTCGGGTTTGCCCCCCCACTCAAAAACAAGTTGGTACGCCACTGGCCATTACCGATATGAGCTGTTCTCTGGCATCTAATCAGACGGAAGGGGAGAAGCAATTTGTTGACCGACATAGCCTAAACCCTCAGACGTGCAAAATAAAATAAGAAACATTTTGTTGTTTCTTGTTTGCATCAGGGTTTCGATTATGATGTTTTCTATCGAGCTTGCCTGTGTACTTCTTGCGATTGACCGAGTCGATCTGATAGCTTTCATCGGGCCTCCACTGCAATTCAGAGACAAACAAATTTGAGGAAGGCTTGCCGGAAGGCTGAGCTGAAAAGCACCTTCAATCTAGGCAGTTGTGCAGTACTTCTAGCCTCCTGTTTCTAAGTGTTGACTGACACACTGTTGCCTTCTTCTCCAAACCTGTAAGGACCTGGCGACACCATCTGCATTTCTAGCCAATCCCTCGCTGGTCTGGGAGTTCTATCACTATCGACGAGACCTTGTACTACATAAGAAACCAAATGCAGTAAGTGTTCAAACTATTCAAAGATCATAGTTTATTCTCTCTCTTTCTCTGTGTGTGAAGTGAGTCGTCGTTTCTTTGATTTGGCCTGTGGGGTTATATCATTAGTTTTCCCTTTTAAGTCCGAACTGACAATGGGGAAAACTCTGCACATTGAAGGCACCAATCGGCTGTTGTACTGAAATATCTCCCGATTGCTCCTCGTTTTTGTGGCCAAAACATAGACCCAATTTTTTTGCCCTAAATTTGAGAAATACTTGAAGGCAGTAGGTATATCCTATGGTATAAACCAAATTTTTGTATACATAACTTTTCCCTTTCTTCCTTCCACATGTTAAATACTTTATTTTCCAAGGAAAAAAAATGTTTTTTCTTATATAGTTTACGCTTAGTACATAGCCGACACATAGCGCTTTGTCTACATATAATAAGTTCTCGTACGCAGCACACCTTGAATAGTGTCTACTCATTAGCACACAAAGAAGCTTGTTTCATCATTACCATAATCTTTCATTCACAAAAAACCATCGCATTTCTCTTGATGAACAATCCTGAAAAAACACATGCTTGTATACATGGCTTTCATTGATGCCACATCAGCAGCCATTGTGGTGGCCTTGCTGGCGAGCATTCGCCACCATCGAATTTGCAGTGATGTAGTTGCTGTGCCATTTGCGCCAAATTACGCCATGAACGAAAGTCTGCAGCATCTTCTGCCAAATGCCATTTTTTGCTAAGAATTGTGCCACACCTGCACCAAAATGAGCTTAAAGCAAAAAAAAAAAAAAAAAAAAAATGTTGACCCCACCAACGAGGTAGAGGAGCTTGGATCGATAAACTGGTATCCCCTTCACCAGGCAAAAGTGACCCCCGCCTGGCTGCCTCCATGTTATACAATTTTGACCATTAGACACATGACTGTATCAAATCTTGAAGCTTTTATGCAAAACTGAGCCGAGATTTGTATTCAGATTGCTGTAAAAAACATTATAAACTATTTTTTCATTACTGTGAAGGTCTATTCACACGATGCATCTTTTAGGCGAATCTTGTGTCGAGAAACAAATTCCCCGTGTAAACGCAGCCGAAAGCCGAAAAAGTGGTGTGCCTCCTAAAAAAGTGGCGCATACTCTTCGCTTCTGGAGCAATATTTTGCTGAAACCTCACCGAGGCCTGTCAATCACCTGAAGGAGAAACGTGGACGCTGCCAATGGCCGCTCAACTTCGCTATGACGTCTGACCTTTGAGGCGTGGCAAGCTTGTGGAAAAGTGATTTTTGGCTGATTTCGTATCCGAGCCAAACCGAAAAGAGAAAAGCAAACATGGTGGCGAGCGACAAGTGGAGAAGCGGTGCGTACGGGCGATATGTGTGAGCAGTATGGGTTGGTGACGGGGTGCAGATTCATCAACAGTCGCGATGAGTGCAAGCACCGCACATGAAAAATGATGACTGGGGGCTAGCTTTCTTTGAGCGATGCACAAATGTCCAAAATGCTTCGAGATCAGTTCTTTGATGTTCGCGGTTTTTCCCGGGTTTGGCAGGCCCTGTGAGCCGACTCTGACAAAGTTTATGGAGTGCTATTAATAAAGCAGACTGTCTCTTCACACTGTGCATACTTTATATCATTTTGATGTGAAACGCTTGATATTCCCGGTGCACGTGACAAGGTTTAGCGAAATTCTCGCGAGTCAATACATCGCAGGTTTCGTGCGTCAAACTCCACGTGTGAATAGGCCGATTTCGCAAAATCTCAGTTTCGCTAAACTGTGGCATTTTGAAAAGATGCATCGTGTGAATAAGCCTTTAGCCCCGGAGATCAGCGTCTAGCTCCGATAAAACCCAAAATACAGCGCCACGGCAGACGGCATCTAGCGGAGGCATTGTGAAGCCGTCCGAGTTTTTGTCGTAAATGCACATTTTGGACTTGGACAAACGAAACCAAACTTATCTCGGCGGTACTGTCATTAAAGATCAATATGCAATTATTTGTGCGCGGTACTTTGTTCAAATCTAGACGTAAAACTATAAGGTCACATGTCTAGTCAAAAATGTGCAAAATGGCGGAGCCAATCGAGGGTCACTTTCAGCTACCAGTTTATCGCTCTAAACCCCTCCACCTTGTTGGTCGACCCTAATGTTCAGAGAAGTACAAAGAAGGAAAAATTGTACAAATATGAATTTCACAGCATCTCCACTCACCGTATAGTTTGTTTCGTCTTAGATCGGAGCACTATCCAACACATATAACCAAAAAACACACATACTAAAAGCGCAAGTCGCGGGACAAACGCTGGACTTGATTGGTTTGTCCAATGAAAGAATATGTACAAGGAGATGACGAATGCCATGGTGTCGCGCTTTAATGCTACAAATCATCCGGCCAGGGCCGTTGATACTGGGCATCAACCGCTCTGGCCGGTTGATCGCCGACATCGTCTAAATTTCCAGACGATGTCGTCGATGTGAGGAACCAAGAGTCCCCAGAAAACTTTGCAAAATAGTAGTATTTCCGATTGCGGCTACTGTGATAAAACAGAACTAGGGTCTTGTACTCCTGATTAAATCACTTGATTATCATGTCTGCCATTTTGTGGCTTGTCTTCATTTTATGGCTGCAGAGTGGCGTGGCACGTGCGCCGCTCACGTCAACCTTCACTGCCTGTCACCAGCGTGTGCACGTCGAGCTTCACCGCTTTGCACCGTAGTGCTAGGAGCAGTGGTTGACTTGGGGGAGCGCCTGGCTTTGCGTGATAGGCATGCAAATTGTGCTCGAGATTATTACAGGTCAAACTTCTTTGTCCTAGTTGTAAGTTAATCTCTAATTAAAAAACAAAACAAAAAAACAGCAGAGAAAGAGAGAGAAGAAAGCAAGGGTCTATATACCGGGTGTTTAGCAAAGACTGACAAAAATTCCTAAAATTAGTGTATTCAAGGTAAAAAGACAATTTTTTTCAGGACTGCGTTACTCGTGATGGTGGACGTCAGAAAATGTGATACTTACCAAATAATTAATTAGAAATGACTAATTAGCCTTTTAATTAGTGAAATGACTAATTAACAAATGACTAATTAACCTTTTAATTAGTAACATGTGGTTCCAATTAGAACTTGCTGAGCATCATTGCAAACCACTAAATCAGTTATTATTTAGAAGGGCTTCAAGCGCGTGAGAAGCATAGTAGTGCGCTAAAGTTGCCACTCATGGCTCAGGTACAAGGCTGGGGCTCTAATAAGATACGGAAAAATCGCGCAGGTGCCTTATCGCAACCGTTAGCCTTGTGCCTGCCCCATGAATGGTAACTTTGGCACGCTACTATGCTTCTCCCGCGCTCAGTCTCTCTGAAAATTGCTGATTTAGTGGTTTTCAATGACACTCAGCAAGTTTCTTATTAGGCCCATATGTCTATTTTCACTAATCAAAAAGTTGGTAATTTTTTATCAATTAGTTAACTAATTAGGTATCGCACATTTTCTGACGTTCGTCATCACGAGTAATGCGGTCCCGAGAAAATGATCTTTTTACCTGGAATACACTGAGTTTAGGAATATCATCAGTCTTTGCTGAAACACCCGGTATATTTGAATAAATACAGTAGTCATAGTAGTTCCCGTGCAGCTGTCGATCGAGAGAACTGTGTCACCTTTAACCATTTGGGGTCATGCGAGTTTTCCACTTGCTTTTCTTGGCTAGTACAAGTAGGAATGACCATTAGCAGGATGTGATGACATCACCTACAAGGCCATGAATTGTCCGCATTTGTAGATAGTTTGCACTGCTTAAAATTTAAACTTTTAAACATGTACAGTAAAAACATGAAGTTCTGCATATGTCTGAGGCCCTTTAAGATGATTTATTTGAAATTAAAAGCCACATCCAAGTAAATTTCCAATGGCGGTGCACATATCCTGGGTGTATTTTGTTTTAGTCATTTCAGAATTTGAAAAGAAGGGAACTTGTGTTGGCATTCTTTCAGCCCTGGGAAGAAGTTGATAACTGTGGCGGCCACTAAAAGCAAGGCAAAATAGGTTAATTATATAATTAACTAAAAGTTTCATTTAACTTCTAGTTAAAAAAAAAAAAAAAAAATTGTAACCATAATGTGTTTGGGAATTGGCGCTTGACCTCGGTACGGCCTAGCCGTGCCTAGATATTTTTATGAAAAAATTTGTAGTGGATGCTGCGAGGTGAGAAATATTACTCTTGTACATGGCTTCAAACGGAAACTAAGCACCGAACTGCACTAGTGATGTCGAGCACTTAATTCTTGATTAATTCAGAGAGGCCCGGGAGCGAGATAATATAACTAAGTTGTTTTAACTGTGTACAAAAAAAATGCAGGATTATTGTGTGCATCATAGTAGCCTTTGGTATGGAATATTTGGACAGTGGTGTTAAAGTAATTGGTGGGCTATTATTAAATTCAGTATAGTACCATATTTCATCCTCTTAGGCCTGCATTCATGTATACCTTGCACTGATGTAACATGTTCCACGATTTTCTTTTTTTGTTTGCTTGAAACATACCTTAGGCCCACATTGCTCTTGCAAGTGCAGAGAAGCGGTTTGAGAAAGAAGGACGCACACTCGTTGTGATCACCCAAAACATTGACGAATTGCATCGAGCTGCAGGAACTCAGAATCTACTGGAACTGCATGGTATGGAGCTTTGAAGAAAACTTGTGTTGTGCATATTACCTTCAAGGCATTAACGTCTGGCTTCTCTTGCTCCTGGTTACCAAGGTACTCTCTTCAAAACAAGGTGTACAAAGTGTGGCCACGTCGCAATCAACAAAGACAACCCGATTACTCCTTCTCTAGGTGGTAGAGGGTAAGAATGGTGCTATTTGTGATATTTTCATGAAGCCTATACAGTGTCTCGGGAGGACAGATTTTAAAAGAAATTGGGAGACACTATAGCCTTGACTTGCCCCCTGGAAGCCACCATTTAGGATAACATAATATATGGTAATGGCATATACTACTCCAAACCCTGGTGAACTCTGTAAAGGAGAGCAAGTCATATGAAACTTAGATTAATTTTTTAGTGTGTTCATTATTTTTTATTTAGATCGCGAGCATGTTGAATGATATTGTCTCTCTTCGACAAGTTTCTTTTAGTATCATGACATGGATGGGTTTCTAGTTGATGAGTATAAATCTTGGATTAGAAAATAAAAGTAATGTAAATGATGTGAACCTTACACCAGTGCTGAGCACTGCAAAGAGGCATTTTTTATTTGTCCCGATAGAAATCTTCGCCTCTATTGCAGTGCACCTGACCCAAACACTCCTGATGCTGCTGTACCTGTCGGAGAACTTCCCAGGTGGGTAAAAGTTTTTGTAATTGTTCCATATTGCTGTCTTGCTGAATCAGAGCCTCTTGGCACGCATGGCAAATCGGTTTGCATGGTTTTCACAGCCAATGTTATCTGTGTCTTTCATTTGACAGTGTATGCCTTTGGTATCATATCCATATTACTGGAACACTCAGTATAGTAGGCTGGTGCCATAAATATGCAACTCTGCACTCATAGTGAATGCCCTTATTGTTTTGCTTCTCTTCAGTGTGGTGGTGTGCGTATTTGAGAGCTACTATCTGGCACGAATGAAATGCAAATGGCAGAGCGTGTGGCCTTCATTCCATGCTACATTACTTGGTGAACATACTTCTTACGACTTTGCAAACTACTGTCGAGACCAGTTATAACGAAGTCAATGGAAATCGGTAATCACTTTGCTATATCCACTTTTTCGTTATATCTGGACTCCATCTTTGAGTGGCGATGATTTACACAAACCCCAACCCGCTTTGGCAGACCTGACATTTTGTGCTGTTGATTTTGATTAGTAAAGACTATTATTATTATTATTATTAACATTCAAAAAAAGATAGCACGAGCCGTCTTGGGCACATGTTTATCGTGCCTGCAGAAATCGGTTGAGGCTTCCCAGCACGTGCTCTCTACTAGATCGGAGCTGCCTCTTGCCAACTGCGAGAAGCTTCGATCGAGAAAAGTTCCTGCGAGCTACGTACGGCCGCCACGAAGGACGCCAGCGATGGATGGCATTCTTTATGTTTATGTGTACTTCATCGAGGATAGCATGCTTTTGTTTCGAGGAGATTGCCTTTGTTTTTCCCGTCGAGGTGCCAGCGGTGCCGGGACTCTCCATCATTGAGTGACGATGATTCACCAGATCGGTGCTTGAGCGAAGTTAGACTTTCACACAAGAGCAACCACACCAACATGCGACACCGACACAGCACATGAAGCAAACAAAATAGCGCGCACAGCATGAGTTAGTGCACATGACACCGATTTCAAATTTTCCGCTTCTTTGTCATGAATAAAAATGTAACGATTTACAATGGGGCGGTTACTTTTATAAGTAAGGATATTACTTTGCACTTCAGAAAATGTGTAATTATACCGTTACAAAATACTGATAAATGTAGGGGATTAGAAATGATTTCATTAATGTAATGGATTATGTACAAGTCTTGTGCAGTATGTATCAAAGGTCATGCACTCTGTTTTTTGTGTTTTATTCATGCCCGATAGTACATCAAGGTTATGCTCATATTAATTATTAAAGGGACACTGGCAGGGTATTTATGCTCACCAAGGTTTTTATATTGGGGGTATTGCCTTTGAGGGGGGTACCATGTAGAAACACAGGATGTCTGTGGGTCAGTTGATTGACGTGTTTTATTGGCTTCTGTGCCTCCACACTTTGCTCGTCGGCCAAACTAATAAAAGAAAAAAATGGAAAAATGTTGGCGCTGTCGTATTAGACAGATTCACCTGGAGCCCACGCTGCCGTATTAGGCACATTCGTGGGAAGGGGGAAGCTTAAAAAGAAAGAGGCTGTGAGGCTAGAGCCTTCCCTACGAGAGACTGGGCCGCCGTTCGCGGCCGGCTTATCGAGCCTGCAAAAAATGGACACGCCTGGGGTAGGTGGTGTGGCTTGTCCCACAGAAGGGCCGCGTTCACAATCATTTCGAAGGGTGCGCCAGAGGCACATTCACCCAAAAGGGCGAGGGAGACACCGCCCTCTTCGAGGAATGTGGCCTTGCTCCGTATTCGGGATGCCGTTGCCATAATGGTCCTCACGGCCTGCGTGTGCTAGGCTCGGATAGGGAGAGACGGGGAACACGTGGTTCCCACAATATGTACATGACATATAAGAACCCAACTACCTAGAAAACAATTTGTGGCTCGAAATTCGTTTTATTTTTGCCAGAAAACTGCTGATGGAGCACTGGCCGGTTTGAGTCGCACTCACTCTCTTCTTTGTGGTCACGTGCCGTTCAGACACACATACCAAACATGTGTGTCTGAACGGCACATCATTGATTATATTAAATCGTCATTGTGGTCATCGATTATAGAAATGTATTATTGTTAAATATTAAATTTAACATTAAATGTTGAAACGAAAAAAAAAATATATGAAACCCATTTTTTGTGGCTTTTAAAAAACTGCAAACATATTAATTGAAAAAAAAAAAAAAATGTTGCAGAGAGTATTAGAAGTACACGCACTGCGTAATTCTAAACATGGCATCATATCACAGGAGTCGCTGACTGGGTGAAGCAGACTAAGCAATGGCAGCGGATGACGGACGTGGGGCCCCTACTTCAGAACTGTCGTTCGCGGCACCGGTGAATCTGTCTAGCTTCGAAAGAGAAATCATTTATTGATCAAAACAATTTGGATTTATTCCGTATAACACACCTGACTACCAAGCCGATTCACACAAAGACGTCGCCGAGTTGTTGCCCCTTCTCCTGACTGAAGATATTGCTCGTCTTACGAACACGAATTGGTAAAGGCTTCCTAAATGTGCAAACGTCAAGCACTTCGTGCTTGACGTCTGTGCGTTTTTCGTCTGCTTTGCGCAATCAAAGGAAAAAATAAAAAAAAATGTCGGGTGTAGCCACGTGACTTCCGGCAACTCTCTCCTCCTCAACATTTCTCCCTCCTCCCTAGTCCACATGTCGCGGCCATTAACTTCATGCTCATGTTTCGGTTTCCGTCAGTTGCATGTTTTTCTATAATAAAAATATCTGAGACTCTGTAGCAAAATATTGATTCGGTACTCTTCCGAAACCATGTTAAATCGCCTGGCAAAAAAATTTCAAACAAAATCTTGGGGGGTGTCAGTGTCCCTTCAGTAGGTCAGTGTTTCTTCTGTTATTATATGTTGCGCCAACGTCATCTTTTTGTAATGTAATGTAATGCCTGAAAGGGTTTTTAGGGTAAATAAATAAATAAATAAATAAAAAAAACCTCCATGTTACAAATGAAAATACAATTTGTTACACCATGTACAATATTTACTTAGCCATTCAAACCTCTCATTGTTTCCTTTCTTTTCACAATGTGCATAGGTGCAAGAAATGTGCAGGATTGCTCAGGCCTCACGTGGTCTGGTTTGGAGAATCTCTTGAGCCAGATGTGCTCACCAAGGCTGACGAAGAACTGAAACGATGCGACCTGTGTCTCGTGGTGAGTCTTAGTGCTGCAACTAGACTTGCATTGTATTGTACAGGAAGACCGTTATGCCTTTAGTACGGTGCTTGGAGGAACATGTATTCGACTGGCACGTTTACCGTCCTATCGCACCCACGCCTCAAAAGCGGTCCCAAAGTGGCAACAAATTGCGTCGCAGGAGCCGGCATTCCACACTGTTGGATGTCACGGTCCCAGTGATTGCTCATTGGAAGTGGTGGTGAAAAAGGCAAGCAGACGCGAGGGTCACCGTCGTTGCCACGTCCCAACTCGTGTCTGCTTTGGTTCCCATTAGCTGTCTGACAGTGGAACAGGCGTTTGCTGCAGCCAGTTTGGCTGCTGTGCCACCGCCAGGATCAGGGCAGGCTGCAGCGTGACACTTTTACGACACCATGGGGCAGAAATCGAGGGACCCCATTAGGGGGCACGGTCAACGCAGCAGTCGGAGACGCGCTCCAGGCACCGTATGGTTAGTGGGCGGTAGTTTGAAGCGGCCTTGATTTGACCCTGTCAGATTGGAACGTCGTCGGTCGTGTACCCAGCAGCAATGTTTGCACCAGAAGTTGCGGCTCGTGGTGTTCCTGTGGCGGAGTTCAATCTGGAAGCTACGTCTGGCACAGAGAATTTCGGGTAGGTCTGCTTTGCTTGTTTAGGAACTTCGCAGGTTGGAGTCTGGCCGTCGAGCAGGCTCGTGAACCTCAACATGTAGAGTCAAACCCGACTATATCGAACCCGTTTACATAGAATTATCCCTTATATCGAACAATTTTTGTTCACAGTAGTGTTACAGTGATAATATATAGCAGGGGTGGCCAAACCGCGGCTCGCGAGCCGCATGCGGCTTTTTGCTGGTCCAGGTGCGGCAAACGGATCCCTCGTAAGGGCACCCCCCCCCCCCCCCTTCGCCCCTTTCCACGTTTCCCCAGGAAAAAAAAAGAAGAAAGGATTTCAGAATAAAGCACACTGAGCTTGCAATTTGGCAGCCTTCTACTCCCATATGTAAAGTCGTACAGCCTTGTGCCCCCATACGCACAGTCAGACTCTGAACAAAAGCTAAGTTGCCCCCCGCGGCTCTTAGAAGCTCCGTGGTTTTGTTTTGCGGCTCTTAGGCCAGGCAGCCTGGCCACCCCTGGTATATAGCAAAAACTATGGTTACATCGAACAAAAATAGCAGCCGCTACCAATAGATCGAACTGCCAAGACTGCCATTTTCCTCTGCAAGCTGGCTTTTCCCCAACGCGAGCGGCCGCATTGGGGGAAAGCCAGCTTGCAGAGCACGCTGGCTTTTTTTCTTTTCCAGGCAACCGAATCGACCGCCCGGAAAAAAAAAAAATCTCTTTTGTGGAGGGAGCGGTGAGAGGGTGCTCCGTGCTCCGTGCTCCCTCTCCCCACTCCGTCGGCAAAAGAGAATATTATTTTTATTCGGTATTGCGGTTTAATTGTATTTGTGATTTGCCTGCGTTTGCATTCTTTATTCAGTTGAGAAATAATGCAGCAAAATGTTTTGAACGCTGAATTTTTGCAATTATTTCTCCCAGCTCCTAGGACGCTGAAGCGCTTCATGCAAGCTTTATTTTATTGTTTGCCGGTTTTTGCGCAAAGTGGTGTCGTCTGCATGTGATGATCGTTGCTACCACGCCTCACATAAGTTAAATTTTTCCAGCTTGACAAAACAGTCCTAATGCTACATATCGGGGCAACTTGAATCATACACACATTGACGGCAATTGAACTCTATCCATGAACCGATGTATCAAAACCAGGTTGTTTTACGCTTGAGTCCTGGTAAGGACCCACCTCGTTTATATACACACACAGATGTACGGAACTTTGGTGACGTCTCGCAGTCCCGACACAAAGTTGAAAAAGAACTGTTCATTTCCCTTTTGCTCGGATGAACCACGACTCCCGAAGAGATATTTTTTCCAACTCTTCTCCGAAACCAGCCCGGTGCTGTTGTCGAAGTCTATTGTGTAGCCGAAACGCTGGGATTCTGTTTATTAAATTTATGATTAGAGTTCTTAATTGCCGTTTATGTCGTTTCTTGATCAGGCAGAGAGCTGCCGAACCTTTACCTTTGTACGCACATATACGAAACATGCGCATATGTACATGCATGTACAAAAGCATGCATATGCGTACAGGTGTACACAAAAACGGGCACACTCAAACCGATAGACAAAAGTGACTTTCAAAACATAAACATCACATTCAATTGCACAACACAGCTCTTCTCAATTTTTTGTGAATATTCAAAATATTTTCTTAATAGACATTTCAAATATTTTTAGTTGAACTCTTCATGCACTTGAAATCCACCGAGTGTGACAAAAGACATGCTTCTTTTCGTGGTGTCAACAATGAAGTGGGGGACGGGGACAAATTAGAGAGCTTCCAGATGGTGATGTTATTGATTGTTTATTTGGCAGAATTTTGTTTTACAAACTATGCACATTTAAGTACTTGTACAAAGTTTGGGATTAGGACATCATTGACACGCGGTAAAGCGCTCAAGTCCATATCAAAAATCATACTCTTTCTCTCGCAACTCTCCAGCTTTTGTAGACGTTCAGCTTTACCTCTGGCCAGAAAAGGCCAATCACTTTAAACCTGACTGGTGGCACGTAACGAACTTCCACCGAATCGGCTGGCTTACAACATAAGCATCCGCTCACAGATGAAGCCACGGGATAGATGCTAAAATCCATCGGGGAAGGCAGTTTTCAGTCTTTCACCGTAGTGCAAACTTGATCCTCCTATTTCCCTAATGAAATACATGAAACTAAGATCTTGTTGTAAATATGTTAAGAAAGAAATTACCTTCTGCAACACTGCATCAGAAAATGCATTAGTGCTTCCGTTTTCTTCAGAAGTGCTCACAAATGGCAGGTTGAAAAAGTGGGCAGTTTGAAGGAATTCAAGCTCCCGTAGAAATTCTTTAGCCTCAAAACGGGGAAATGTGTGACCATGCTTCAAATTGTTTATGTATTCTCTTTTTAATAAAACCATCCCGAAGTCAATCTGTCTGGTGGTTGCTGAGCAGTCTGACCAAAAAGTTGCCATTGGAAATACATAGCGCCTGGGGAGCTGCATTATCCTCTTAACAAGCAGGAAATCTGATGTCGTACATAGCTGGTGACGAGGTAGAAAAGAAAGAGCACATCTAAAACAATTGGGGGGGAAACAAATATATAACGAAAACATTACCTTTTGACTTTGCAGCCATTCTCATTCATGGCTTTTTTTTTTTTTTTTTTTTTTTTGCATGGAGCTACTTTTAGATGGTTGCTATGTTGCTAGCCTAAAACTAATTGGCAGGTTTCTGTGCTCCCATCATTGGCTATTCGAATGCATGCAAAAGATGTCATGAAGATGTCTGTTTTTTCTATTTATACATTTAATGTGGTTATTTATTTATTTAACTTTTGGGGGGTGCCCCTAAATTGTCCGTAGGCCCACAGAAAGGTGCACCTTATGCATTCTAATGTAACTAACCAATACACAAAAGCAGCAAAACACAGTTGGTGTTACACCAAATATGCTGCGACTAAAGCACGGTGCAAGAAACCTTCTTGCACCGTGGACTAAAGAAAGTGGTGCGTAGAAAAATTGAACTAAATATATTATCGGATGAGAATATGGAAGCATCAGAGAAAGTATGGTCTGGGATGTTGTCAAAAAAAGAAAAAAAAAAGCCAATATAAGATAGCTAAAACAGAAAGACTGGCTAAAAATTTTCAAATGTGCAAAAAAAATAAATAGAAAAAGCAATGCTCGCAACGAAGTTTGAACGGTAATTGCATACTGAAATTTTCACCCGTAACAATATCTACCTCAGGCAAGCTTACCACTTTCGACCCATTAAAATAGCTCCCGTCTACTCTGCTGCTTTGTTACGAAAGCTCCTTCTCGCAAACTTGAAAAAGTTAAAAAATGGCTGCTGGGTCTCTTTAAATAAATAGCAAACATGTAATTTGTTTTACTTTTCTCTAATTGTGTTCTCCAAATCTTAGGTTTCACTTCGATGGTCCCTGTGGTACAACGCTGCCTGAAGCTCTAGCCCCCTGAAGTCAGAATGCAGAATCCTGGATGCTTGTTTGACGGTATGCAAGAGGACCCCATAGTGCTGGAGCTTGTTCATGTTAGTAGAATCGTCCATGGAAACAAGTAGAGGCCTGTAGGTGTGTGTTCTGTAGTTGTCTCTTTGCTTTATATTATGTTTTCTATTTTTGTAAGGCAATTCTACACGGGACCAGCATGAAATCGGACAGTTAAGTTTTACAACATGCTCCTTTGGGATGACTGGGACACTCACCCTACAGTGTACCTTTTGATCGTAAGCAGATGGATTTTCTTGTCTACGCATTTATGGCAGCCATATTTTTTCTTCAGCAGTTGTCTATTTATTGCTGCACTGCACAAGTTCTGTGAGCCAATGGTTTTATACATTGATCACAAATTTAGACTTTTAATTGAGCAAGTTGTTAATGACTATGCAGTTGGGCCACCTCTGTCACAAGTAGTTTGTTATTGTTATGGCTATGTGGCACAGTCACCTCTCAATAATTCAAAGCTTATTGAAACAACAAAATGCTTCAAATTAAAAAAAAAAAAAAAAATTTGTATTTTTTTAGAAGGTGTTGATTTTTTTCTTGCCTCTGCTGATGGAGATGCACCGCAGTAACCATGCTCTGCAAATTTTAAACCTTTCTGGGGTGCCTCTGTTCTTCACAAATGAAAAAGTTATCTGTGGTGCCCAATGCAGTTCTGTGTCAGTGGCATCAAAAGTGACTCGAGGGTTCCTAGCCCCAACCAGTTGTGCGATTTCACGGTCCGAAAGTGGACTACAGACCACAACATGTTTGTTGACATCAGTATACTTGATGGACGAAACGTCTCCGAGGGCTGGGTAAATCCTCGAGCCCAGCTTTGTTGGCTGCGTGCACCATGCGGCCACGCTATTAATTGCTTCTGTGATTTCCGTCGTACCCGCTGCCATGCTTGGCTTGGCTTAGCTAGCTTGGTCGCTTGGCCGCACTTGTTCGCTCTTCTCTCAACCACGCAAACGGTGGATTAAAGTAAGTGTGTTGTGCATGGTTGTAATTTAAACTTGGTCAGAATAATTGTAAGGCTTTTTTTATGCTCTTATGCTTTTGGAGCACATGCCGCATGTTTATTCCCGTAGACTTGTATTTATGATTCCCAGGATCGCACACATGCTTAGAACTAACCGATATTTGAATAAAGCGACTTTGAATTGCAGAGAGTCAAATGTGTAGGTTTTGTAAGACTAGTTTTCTCTCTACCATTTGCACTTCATCCTACTGCCCAGTAGTATATATTGGGTGTTTCAGCAAAGATTGACAACAATTTCTAAAATTAGTGTAATTAAGGTAAAAAGATTATTTTCTTGGGACTGCATTACTCGTAGTGGAGGATGTCAGAAAATTTGCGATACTTACTAATTGGTTTGCTAATTAAAAAATGCTAATTAATTTTTTAATTAGTGCAGCGTTGTGGTCAGTGCCAATGGCACGATTGTAGCTGACGACCTGCCAATGACGTATCACTTGTTAGCACGAAGAAAAAGTAATTATCCTAAGTGCCGTGGCACTCGAAAATCTGGTAATTGTTTCATCTCGAATATGAAACCCAGCACATGAGGAGCGCAAAAAGACTTGTGCCAAGAATACGTCAGTGGGCGACGCGTCGTGACGTCTTTGGGACTACGACTCGAGAGCCAAACTGTCTTGTGTTATCTAGCCGCTGCATGCATTTGATTTCGCCCCAACAAAATATGCCGTCATCATCGGCTGCGCGGTCCCGATTTCGAGAACTCTGCATGGCAAGGGCCTGAATTTTGTGTCTCAAAAACGTTTTTTTTTTGTACCACGTTAATTATTATTTGAAGGAAACAATAATTGCTTTTAACCATGGTTCAATACAACAATTACGCCATTTTGAACATTCATGTTCACATTCACCGCATTATTGTAGCATTGTTCTTTTTGCTTGCACGCATGATTAGTGGTGTTATTTTCCTGTATTTTCTAATTTCTTGGATATTATAGTGGTTTGATGTTAAACATAAAACTTAGTGTAGAACTTTCCTCAAAAACAGTTTTGCTTCTGTTGATGGCTTCTTTTTTGTCCGAGTTCACATAGGATACTCCAACCTAATGGAAGATGATAATATTGATTTGTCTTGTAAAAAATCATGTTTCATGTTTAAGAATAATTTATTTCATAGCTTTGGAATGTTCTTTGTGTTTTTATCAAATATCATACGTTTAGTAAATATTTGAACATGGCCACCTCACTGTGGCAATTTTTTAATTCCACGTGACCGAAATAAATATCATTAGAAACGAACCGGTTTTGTTACATTGTGTTCCAAGTGCTCTTCGTCCATTACAATAGATAGAAAGAAGTGCTCCTTCATTGCGTTCACTAAAAGTAGAAGGGGATGTCCCAAAGCATTTTTTTTTTTACATTGGTTTAAATCGTCGAGGCTAGTGGGTTCAGAGGAGAAAGCTTCACTTTTAAGGAAGGACACTACCTGGGAATGTCAACTTTTGAACCGTCACTCAATCGTTGTGATATGTGCAGGTGGTGTTGGTAGTCATATAGAAGGAGGGCATGCAAAGTTTCAGCCCTGTGAACCAATTTTATGAGGTTCTATACCCCCAGAACGAAGTAAAGTATGGAATCTGCTCTATGAATCTATCGTTGATAAATGGTGTTCATAACCACAAATATTTTCTTGTGGAATGCATACTGGAATACCTGTTGCCAGCTACTATAATAATAAATTTAAAAATATAAATTTTTCAGGTAAAAAACAAATTATGAAAAAGTAAACTTTTTTTCCACATTTTCCAAGTTTTGGAAATTACAATTTTTCATAATAAAGGAACATGAAAATGCAACATCTAAGCTCATAGTAACCGTATCCATAAAATTTCGATATATAAGCCACAAAAATTAAGTCTCTCGATAGTTTCATACTGAAACGATAGTGAAATTTATGCCAAAAGTGGAACGGAGAAAAACGCCTTCAAAGTGCTCGAGCCTCAACCTTTTCTTTAGCATCGGTGGACTGAAAAGAATTTATAAAAAAATAACTATGCAGTGTAAACAAATGAAACTTTCTGGGAGTACTCTCTAGATGTTGACGGATGTAAATATGGCATTTTTCAGAATCAACTTTTTTTACAGAATTTTTTTTTCCCTGGTTAGTGACATAGCCCCAAAAGGAAGAAGTCTAGGGGTGACAAATCTGGGGACCTTGGAGGCCAGGCCGTGCTTCCACTGCGCCCGATCAACTGGTTGGGAAAATGGTTAATTAAGAACTGGCGTTCTGGTGAGGAGAAGTGCGGCGGAGCTTCGTCGTGCTGAAGCCACATCATCTTGAAAGTATTCAGTGGAAGTTCCAACGCGAAGTCTGTCACCACACCTTTTAAAACGGAGTTGATGTATTTGCTTCCAGTGAGATTTCCGTCAATAAAATAGGGGCCAATAATACGACTGTTGAAAATCCCGCACCATACGTTGGCTGCCCATTTGATTTGGTGCGTGTGCTGACCTAGCCAATGTGGGTTAGTGTCACACCAGTAGTGCGCATTGTGCAAATTCACATTGGAGTTTCGGCAAAACTGGGCCTCATCTGTCCGAAGAATGTTATTGAGAAAATTCGGGTCCTTGTCACATTATATGAGGAGGCATCAGTTCCAGAAATCTAACCGTTTCTGAAAGTCGTTTGCAGTCGATTCTTGATGTAAGAATTGTGCCTGGAAAGCGACCTCCAAACCGAAGACATGCTCTCTCCGGACGCCTTGGCGATTTCCCTGATGCTTGCTTGTGGCTTTTGACTGACGTACCCTAAGACTGAAATACCAAAGTCCTCACCACCGCATGTGGGTGGCCTCCTTTCCTGGACCTGGACTAAACCGGTAGAGTGGAAGTGATTAAACGGCACTTTGAATGTAGCACGTGCAGGCACACAACGATCGGGATGCTCAGCTGCATACAGCTTTGAAGCCAGATCAAGGTCTTTTGCGCATTCACATACGTGATCACAATGTCCACCTTTACAGCTACAGAAAACTGGTGTGAACTTTGCACTGCCATTCCACTGAGCCGAGGTCTGCGATATCTATGTTCTGCACGTAGACTGATAAAAACAGCACTTTCAAACAATGGGACGTTGCCAAATAACACGGGCCGAGCAAAGTTTTCAAAATTGGGGCCGCGCAGCTCATGATGACAGTGTATTTTGTGGGGCGAACGCCGAGTAGCTGGGCAAAATAAATGCATGCCGCGGCTAGATAGCACACATGGTTCGGCTCTCAAGTCGCAGTCTCGAAAACGTTACACGAGTCACCGGCTGACATATTCTTGGCACGTGACTTTTTGCACTCGTGCGCTGGGTTTTGGTTTCGTGATAAAAAAAAATTGTCAAATTTTTCGTGTGCCACAGCATTTGGGTTAATTACTTTTTCTCTGTGCTAACAAGTGATGTGTCATTGGCAGGTCAGCAGCTACAATCGTGCCATTGGCACTGACCACAGAGCTGTGCTAAATAAAAAAAGTAAATTAGTCGTTTTTAATTAATTAGCAAACGAATGAGTAAGTATCGCGCATTTTCTGACATGTTCCATCACGAGTAATGCGGTCCAGAGAAAATTATCTTTTTATCTCAAGTACACTAATTTTAGGAATATTTGTCAGTCTTTGCTGGAACACCCAGTATAACTAAGTAAAGCTGCTACCTCACTTATTTGGCATTTAGCAGGTCTTTTTGAAAGGTGCCAAATAATACTTAATTTTAGACATATTTTGTATGTATAGAAGGTATAAAAATAGAGATAGAACCCTTTTTCTATTTTTAATTTTATGTAGTTGGAGTGCCAGACAAACGAGGTGTGGCTTTTTTTAAATATATCATCACCAAAGGTTTATCCAATTGTACTCCATTTGAATGGAAGACTAGGTGGTTAAATAATGTCACCAAATTTCCAAGAAGTGCAACAATATTGCTTTGTTCTTATATTCTTACTTGATATAAATTTTTTGGCATGTACTATTCTTGGGAACAGGTCAGTGGAGGGAAATGTGTTGTCCCAGTCTCTACTTCGTGCAGTTCTATAATTTGCATAGTATTGCATTCCAGCATCCCCAGTTGTAATTTTTTTGTAGCCGCTACGTGTGAGCTAGTGGCCACCAAAAATATAGTGTAGTGTTGGGGCTTCACTAAAACATTACCAAATTGGATTTGGGGATTTCTGTTATGGTGAAAAAAGGTCAGTGGATTACTTGCTTAGGAATTCACTTTTGCCTTAGCTTTTACCAAACCTGACCATCTTTGAAGGCTGTTTGCTGCATTATACCTCTCTGTTTGTTTCCCAGTAGTATCTTCCTACTCACAAAATATTGATGTCAGCCCTACTGACATCAAAACGTAGAGATCTGGCATTCAAGCTCATTCGGAGCCCAAACACGATGTGCTCTGGACGTCTACGATGCGCCCATGCAAAAACAGAAATGCTTTGTGTGGTTGCAGCCATATGTTGCACACTTTATGTACAGCTTTGCAACAATTTCTTCTTTGATGCATTGATAGTAACTGAAAACCTGCTGCTCCGCTCCGTGGCCAACTGGTTCCCAAAATGCAGTGCACACAGTGTTGCATGCAGGGATATATGGAAGTAATCTCTTGAGATAAGGTGCAATCAATTATACCCATAATTTCTGGCAAATAAAAATCGAAAATACTGAGCACTATAGACCGTTCCAACTCGAGAAGGAAGGGTGAGGGAAAGGAAGGCCGAGGAGGAGGAAGCAGACGGAATGCTGGAGGATAGAGGGGAAAACCACCTCCTCTGTCTAGTGGTCCGTCTGCTTCCTTCTCTCCAGCCTTCCTTCCCTCGCCCTACCTTCTTGAGTTGCAACGGACTATAGCACTAGTCTAGAACATGGCTCAAGTCACTATGCTTAGAAAGCTTGGGTCAAATTAATTTTCAGGCGAGAATGGAGTTTGAAGTGCACAGCCAAACCTTGAGTGATGCTGTTTACTCCACAAGTTTATTATGTGGCCGTCTCGTATAAATCCTGCCAGATTTACCATTGATGGGTAATATTGTGGTCCTAATAGCAGTATAAAGTGCAGAGCAAATGGATCTGGTGGTTGTCTCACTAGCACCTTTTTTTCCAATATGTGCCTGCGATTAGATTCTTTAGAAATCTGCCTGTTACTAGGAATGTTTGTCTTACCAGGTATATTTTGAATGAGAAACTTCCTATTATAACTAACTCTTTGTGTCTCTTTGAGCTGCATTGAAACAGTTTAACTTGTCCACCTGGCAATCTTTGTGACAACTATAGTATTCATATATACTGTATACTTTTTTTATGTTAAATTTCACATATGGAAGTGTCGGTGATGTTTTCTAATTTACTTAGAAATCAACTGACACTTCCATATGTGAAATGTAACAGGACATGGCAACTAGCATACATATTCCATGGTTTTTCTGTGGAGACCAGATGCACAGCTGTGATTAGACGTGTATGGCAAATAGGCAGCTGTCTTGCTCTTGCTGTAATCATAAATATGAGGAGTGTGACAGCTTTTTTTGTTTTCTTTTCATCGGGCCACTTTTAATAAACCCTTCATACCAGTATCCTTTTCCTAGGTATTGAACAACTTCTTTGATTCAACATGATTCTCTGATGCAAGATGCACTTCTGCTAACAGAATCGTGCAATTACTGTTCTTGTGTCGTGGAATTGTTAAAAATTCTGTAAATCTGTTGTGCTTTCGTTAAACCTCAGTTATGGATGTTGCCTGTAGTTGGTCACGATGCTCCTGGTGCTCTGGAACAAAAAATTGAGGGAGCATAAAATCGACAATATTTCTATTCTCGCTACCCGTATTTCGTGTTAGAAAGTGACGACAAATGTTTCTTACTTTTTCATTTGTGTAATGTTACACTAGTCCTGTTGATACTAAAAAAATGGTGTGTGGCTGTCATCGCTTTATATAATAAATCTCTGGATATCTTGTCTTAGCGACCGTCTGATTAAACATTTTTTTTTTTTTTGCATGGCATGGTTAATGGCACTTGGCATCAGACTTGTACGGTACTCATTACAAGTAATCAAATTACTCGTGATTGAGTACTTTTTTAGTAAATTTGTAATTGTGTAAATACATTAATTAGGAAGTAATCGCAAGAGTTTTACCAAGGAATCCTCGAACCAAGTCTCCGACCAGAGGATGGTTTACCGAAATTGGTGGATTGACAAGTTGTTTATAATTCGGTGGTCCTCATCCAATAATGGACCAGTTTCCAAACAGGCAGAAAAATCTGTGGTTTTGGATATCTGAAGTAATCGGAAAAGTAATGGTTAATTTTTCAACTGACGGCCAATTACTTCTAGAGTAAAGTAATCTAATTGAATACTTTTTAACCAAAAGTAACTGTAATTCTAATCTATTACTTTTTCCGAGTAACATGGACAAGACTGCTTGGCATGAATTTTCCTCTTCTTTAGTATGAAATGGTGGGATTGCAAGCCTGGCTTTGTGCTCTGACACGACCCTTCTGCGGAGTGCTTTGCGTTGTGTCTCCCACCTGAAAACATGTATATGAATTATTTCAGTCTTTGCGAAGTGCATGGCTTTTGACACATGTTGTGCCACCTGTAGGGCTCCTGGGTGACATTCTCCGGGTGGCACAGCACGTATCAAAAGCCAAATGCTCCGTTGTTCACTTTTTATTGGGGCCCAATGGGGCCCTAATAAAACGATTAGGGCCCATCCTGAATAAGAAAGTGTTCCCTTTCATGTAGCTCGGTTCTCTTCAAGGATAGTGTAATAGATTGGGATTTTGCAATCCAGATTGCCCTAGAAGTGCCATTCCACTGACTGGTATCTTAGCAGATGGTGGTCGTCTCGTCAAACGGTTGTTATTGAATCTATCAGTCTCTTAAAGGGACAGTGAACTCGCAAAAACCTTTTCTCAAGTGCCTAGATAAGACATGTCTGTCACAAAATAAAGTACCTTCCCCTTTGAAGAAAGAAAAAAAAAGTTTATTAAAAGCAATATTTACGTTGCAAGCCACATTTTGAGTTAGGAGCAATTCTCGAACATGCTTCCTTTTCAGCACGTTGACCCTAATTAAAAGCACGTTTGAATCACTCCTAGGGTCACTGAACTCTCCCCCCCCCCCCCCCCCCCCCCCCCAAAAAAAAACTTTTTTTTTAAGTACCTGGATTTGTGCAGTTGCAACAGAAAAAGATTAGCACAAGTGACCGATGACCGGTGCGGTAAAACCGCGACACGCGGCACTATTGTTCCTGAGTGCACCGATAGTGAAAATTATGAAAGATTCGCATTGGCTGGATGGATTGATGGATGCCCACTGTTCAATTGTACTAGGTAATTCAAGGAGCGGCCAGGCTCTTTAAATCAACCGCAAATTTCGGTTTCTTAACCTTTTGCACTACGATATTGTGCAGCGTTGCCCACGGATGGCGCTTTTTTTTTTTTTGTAAAATTTGCAAAGATTAAACTTAACTGAGGAAAAAGTAAAAAAAGAAAAAAAGCTTAGCTCCTATGGAAACGCAGCGCAGCTGCGTTTCCATAGGCGCTAAGCCTTTTTCCATAGGGGCCTTTTTCTTTCTTTACTTTTTCCTCAGGTAAGTTTGCTCTTTAAAATTTTACAAAAAAAATGCACCATCTCTGGACAACGCTGCACAAAGTCATAGCGCGATAGGTTAAGAAACCGAATTTTGTGGTTGATTTAAAGAGCCTGGCCGCTCCTTGAATCACCCAGTACTATCGTTAGCACTACAATGAAGGCTGCCGCTATGGCGACCCCAGCGAAATCAACGCCGAGAAGCTCTAGAGAGGTCGTTTTAATTCTGTTGTCTGGCTATCGCTGCTTGCTTCTGTGCCGCGTCATTCCTACGCAATTACTAGAAGGTTTTTCGTTGAAAAATCACTTTGCCTTCATGTGTAACGCCAATTCTACGCTGCAGTGCATGGTGGTCCGCATGCTGAACGATGAGAAGGACCTCCTTTCGTCCACCATTTTGCCTGACCAGTAGAGCCCTGCATATCCGCAGATATTCACAGTAAACTGGCGGATGCGGATAAAAATTAAACGAATTTTGGCGGATTGCAGATCGGATGTCAGGGGCTGCGGATGCGGATCCGAATCTAAATTTTTGCGCAGTGGCATTCAGTCTGTCGACTGACGTTTCATCTGCAGATCGTTTCGTCGACATGCGACGTTTAATCGCAAGGCTTCCAGTGTTCGTTTCATCGAAAAACCTGAGACGTTTCGTCGCACACAACCCTGCTATTTTCGTAACAAACTTTTTGCGTCTCGCCTGGATTACAGGGGGGAGGGGAGCATGGTTTGGTTAAGCACGCCTTAGTGAATCGCACGCTAGCTTTTAGCGGCTTAGTGAAGAGATATGTTGTCGACAAAACGTCGCAGGGGCATGTGCCCACAAAACGTACAGCGTCTACGAACCATGTGTCTATGAAATGTATGTCCGTGAAAAGTTGTCCACGAAACGTATTTCCACAAAACGCGTTTCGAAGAAACGATAGGGATCCTAAGAAAGATCTGATTCTTACTGAAGATCGCTTCAGTTTGTGCATTTCATCTCGTCAAAAATGCTATCTATAGAAAAAGTAAGACTAAAGAATGCAGGGCACCAATCGTCCCGAGAAAGCTAGTTCTTTGGCAGGGAAAGAGCGGAAAACTTTCTCGGGCAAAGATAACCTCAAACGAACAAGTCGCAAGAAAGTAGAAGAAACCTCACCTTCTCCGCAGAGGGTGGTGTGGTCATGATACCAAAAACAAAAGAAGTGCTTCGACAGCGAGCGCGACCCAGTGGCGCCACGGTTTGCAAAGTTTCGGAATCAGCAGTGCACGCACATAGGCAGCCCTTAAATTGCCCGTTTCTTTTTTGTATGCTTAGAGTTCTAGCCAAGAAAATTTGGTAGTTCATATTTGTCCGGTTACGACGCCAGGGCGCCAGCAATGCCAGCGGCTGCCGCGCGCAACCTCCGTAGCCACCCCAAGCAAAAAAAAAAAAAAAGTTTTCTTGATATATTTCGGCGCCTGCAGGCCACAATCTTTCACGAACAACACGTCAGTCAATCCGATCAGACCTTGAACTCTGACTTAGCGGCGCATCTGCCCGCTGGCCGAAACTAAACACCGCGAGACTCGAGACGGCCGCATACGCTCGGTAACATCACACATCACAGAAAGGATTTTGCCTTCCTACCACTGCTTCTCCTCTCTTTCCAAACTTTCTTTTTTTTTTTTTTTTTTGATCTTTTTTTTAAGGTGTTCAGACTTCAGGGGAGAGTTAAGGAAGGGGCCATGGGTGAAAGTTTCCGATTCCGCGTGTGGCGGGGAAAAACGCGGTCGGCGTGATTTCCGCTGATTTTTCTAGTCTAAATGTAATAGTAACCTCTGGTGGTTAGCAAGAACATTGACATGGTTCCACATTTTGCGGTTCGGATACGGATACAAAGTATGCGGATCGGATACGGATACAATAATGTAAAAAGTTTGCGGATGCGGATACGAAGTCTGCGGATGTGGATCGGATACTCAAACTGTTATCCGCGCTTGAGCACTATATAGCTCCTACGGAGCAGAGTAGCGCAATCCTTTGATCCGCGTGTTTCGCCGACAACATGGCCGACAGAGCAGCTCGGCGCGAGTCACGTGGTACTCAGGGTTCCAGGAGGCAGCCCGCTCTATGGGAGAATACATGGAGATCGACTCAACCCGGCTGATTAAAAAATAAACGCCGAGTTCACACTTTTCGAAACTAGTCTGTCGTAAAGTTGGTAAAGCACTAAACACTTTCTCAAAGTTTTAATAATATTGGATGCATGTGAAAATTGTGAGAAGGCAATTTCCAAGGCAATGGCGTTTGAAGCAGACGATTGTTTTGCGCAGCGGAGATGGACTTCATGGGGATTGGCCGGAGCGGGTCACGTGAACGGTGTGACGTCGCCGCGTCGTCTGCTGTATGATGCCGCTCAAGCATTTTTTAAACAAATTACGTTATTGCATGGCACAAAACTTAGCGCAAATTATTGTTAACTGTTCCTTTATTATGTCAAAAACTATTGTCATTCCGTACATCCCCGAAATATTCAAGAAACGGAGATTTTCTCACGTTCTCTATGCATTTGTGCCCGGAGTTAGAACCCTCGGGCGTTCGCCGCTACTCGCCGAGAGATGGCATTCTCGATTGCGCTACTCTGCTCTGAAGGAGCTATATAGTGCTCTAATCCGCGCAGGGCTCTACTGACCAGCACGCCCCCTGTAGTTTGCTAGAGTCGCGAATAGCTGGGAATTGCTATGGCTGCGCTCTCCGACGGCCAACGGGGGTAACTGAAAGAGCTTGTGGTGCAGGTGCAAATTTTCAACATTTTAATCGGTTCGGACAACACTTAAATGCTCTGCAAATGTACTTCCTCTGTTCTTTAAGTAGAGCAGCCAACACTGAATACATTTGTACTTGATAGTACAAAGTCTTGCATCATGTATACAGCTCTGCGAGACTACTCTATAATCCATTTTATACTTGGTGTTTGACGCTGTCAAAGTCGCTGGCACGTGCATGGGGTTTGATCTCTCGGATCATTTGCATGCATTCTCGCACAAATGAAACCATGGATGAAGCCATTTGCTCGCACCAATAGCTCTGACAGCATTGTATACCAAGTATAGATAGAAGATAGAACTTTGTCATGTCTTCCAAGGATGGAACTTTGTCACTTCTCGTAAAGAATTGAAGCTTTCACAAAAGCCATTATGGTGATCCTATACTTCATTCAGTCTATACTTACAGTGATGTTTACACTGCCTGAAGACTCTAAATTAAGGTTGCTTAGAAATTCGATGGAAGGGGCAACCAGCATATCTGGAACCATGCAAGTTGTTTTACTTACCGTAAAATACTGAGAAAGCGCAGAAACTGAAAACTGAGTTAATCTAGCCATGGGCACTTCTCCAGTCAAATTGGTAAAAACCAAGATGGCGGCCAATAAAGAGCTTTGAAGGCGAGGTGATTGGAATTGGAGATAGCACATTTATTTTCACATGATATCGCCACAGGCGGTCTTGTGACCTCCACAACAGGGTGCATATTTTTGGCTGATGCCGGCGCTTTGGAGGGGGTGGGTGCTTGGCGAATAATTTGCAGAATTCTGAAGTTCACGAAATGTTAACAGTGGGTGCCTCCACAGCATTTTAGAGTAGGCTTACGGCTTTTGGCCATGTGAAATTGCAGTGCCCTGTTACTAATACGCTGGGTAGTGTCTTGAATGCCAAGGGTGATACTTATGAATGCATAGCACTGCTATACTCGGGGACACAGTGGCATTCCAAAAGTGAAGAGTATGTGTGCACAGCTTTGATGGGCGCTCAAGCTCCACGAGTGCACAGGCACCAGTAACTTTGGCTTCATTGCCACAGTAAGTGTTCTCAAATGTAGCCCCCATTCTGAAAACATTCACCAAGTGACACAGTATGTATTTTTCTGAAGACACTGGCCTATTTTTATGTCTTCTCCAGGCAAGCATACACTTTCATTTTTGAAAATATACAAAACTCTTCTGAAAAGAGGGTGAGGCAATTCACTAATTCTTGCCATGTACAGAGCAGTCCACTCTTCAGGGGAACACCGGAATGCGCGGCCGGTGCTCCACACAGCGCCGGCTGCAAGCGCTCTCAGAGGCTCAGCGCAGAGGCAGATAGCACCAAAGGTGGTATGTGCCGCACGTCATCTGCTGGTGCACGCTGCGATGCAGTAGTTGTGGACATGTGGCAAGTGCCACCTATGGTGGTCATTGCATTTGCGCTAAGCCTCTGCAAGTGCCGGCAGCTGGCGCTGTGCGGAGCGCCGGCCATGTGTCCGTATTTCGTTTGTGGACCGCTCTGTACATTTGCGTCTTTTCTGTATTCCTTGAACACTTGTTTCCCTTCTCTTTTACAGAAATAGTAGTCTTCGAAGGCACATAATGAAATCTTTGGGGGTACAGCATATATCACAGTCAGATGCTCAGCAAATACAGCTGAAACGTTTCCACGACACCAGCTCACCACAACGGTGATGTGCAATGATTGTCAATCAACAGTTTAATGCAAGCATTTAGCCTGCCCACATTTATAATGCACACCGTGCATTTAGCCTGCCCACATTTATAATGCACACCGTCCAATTGCAAATTGAATGCAAGAGCAGTTGTGTAAAACCTTGCACTAGTAAAGAACTTGTTGGAGATCCATTTAGATGCTAAAACAAAACCTCTCAATTCCTCTTTGCAGGGCTGTTTCGTTTCTTGCTTTTGCCCTTCGTATTCGCAGCTGATCCTTGCTTCTTGATGTAACCATGGCACTCGAGAAGGTCCCTGGCAACTTTGTTTATGTGTTTGTACCGGTCAGGCCCCAAGTGTGTTCCTCCATACCACCGCGTTACCACAACGTAGACGTTGGTGGCATCCAGAATCTGCAAGAAAATTGCAAAGCATACACAATTCCCCATATGTTGGACTGGACTTGTTACACTGGTTTTGGGCTCGCTCTGGAACAAAAACCCTTCACAAGTACCACGATGAAAATTGAGCACTAGTTTAAGTATCTACATTTTCTGTACTGGATCATAACTGGCACGTTCTCACCTTCTCAGACGAAACCGATAAAATCTAGAAAATGCTTGCTATAGTCGGTTACAAGTCAAGAAGGTAGGAGAAGCTCCTCCCACAAGCGTGATGCGCCCGTTTCAAATCTCTCCGCAGTCGAAAGAAGAGTTGACTGGAAACGCTACTTGTTCCGCTTCAATGGATTACCAACTTGTCTCCGATCACACTTTTTAAGAAAGCGACCTTTGTATTCATCGGAGAGGGAACCGAGCCCCTGAAAGCAGCCTTTGTATCCATCGGAGGGGGAAGCTAATCCCCGAAAGTCGTATTTGTTTCCATCGGAGGGGCAAAACTCTAATCTCCCTCTCGTGGCTTCCACAATGCTAAGTCAAAGTCGAAAGATAAAGCAAATATGTACAGAAAGGCAAGACCCTCCTCGCGCGTTGGCCGCGACGTCACGGAAACAATGGGACGCTATTGGATGCGAAGCTGGCGGAGGGATATATGATTCCCTTTGAGGGGCATTTGCCGCTACCTTCTTGACTTGTAACCGACTATAGTAAAATCTTCAATTTAAATTTATCTGAAACACTTCTATGATGGAAGTTACAATGACGAAAGGAAAATCGCATCAGTCTCAGTAAAGTGCCGGGTCAGCAATCATGAGAAGCCAGTCCACTGTCCAGCCTTCTTTCAATGATTGGATGTCTGACAAAGGGAGGTTTATCATATTTGCCTTTTCTGGGTACGAAGGGAGCTAATCTGACCATGTGCATTGTAGAACCCATTGTTTAGGTTCCCGACTATGTAAAGGAATAAGAGGGTAGTGTTTTTTTAACGGTGGAAGTTACGAATGGAAGGTGCACTGTCCAGTTGGCACTTGCCAATGCTCTCGCATTGCAGGATGAGGCAAGTAGCTCTCCCAGTCTCCAGTGCAAATGTCGACTGGAGGCTTATGAGCGACTAAAACCTTGTAAAGTATGCACGATTTTATTACAATCTCTAGTCTACTTCAAACAGTGTTAATGGCAACGACGGTGTATAGTGCTATGTGTTGTAAATATTGCTGCCCACAATTAAAATGCTTTTCTTTTCCTTTTGGTGCTTGTGTGTGTGGGTACTATATCTTTTTAATCAGAATTCTAGAGGATATGTACACACTTTCAGAAATTCAGCGCCATCTAATGGCTAAAATAGCAGCCCAACTCTTGCCATACCAATTGCTGCAACAAAGTTCTGTGTGCGTTGCTCATTTATTCGGGCAGAGTTGTATTTGTATGTCAACGGAAGGAGAATATTTTCTTCGCCATTCAGTTCTTGCTCCATTCATTTCAGTATAGACAGCGACTGACCCAGATGTGAGCCGAAACACTGATTGGCACACAGAGCAGATGCAGTGGACGCAGCGCTTTTATCCGATATCTGCATCGCATTAAATTTCTGAACCTCGTGTTATCTGCACGAGCGCTTGCCTTCAACTCTTCACTTCAGTTTTTTTATCAGCCAGCAGGTCTACTGGAGGTACCAAGAAGCTGCCGTTAGTAGTATTATGGTGCTTGGAAGTGGTCCCTCGATTCCCACCAGACGACATCATAAAACTCTTGTACTGTTTCCTGCCGCGATCCTGGTGGTGACACAGCTGCAGAGTCGCCGGCAGTCGACAGAAGCAAAAGCACACACAAGTTGACGTACCACGACAACGGCGACCCTAGCATCTGCTCGCCTTATTCGCCAGAACATTCACAACCAACCGCCAGGAATGCGACATCAGACAGCATCAGATGCCGGCTTCTCCGACGCAATTCGTTGCCACTTCGGGCAGGACACAGGCGGTATAGGACGATAAACTCACCAGTTGCACATTCCAGGCACCATAGTAATATGTTTTAAGCACTGATGATGATATTGAGCAGAGTGGTCAGTCTCTGTTTCGGAAAATGTACTGAGAATACGGTCGAGTCTTGCCAACATGGATACCCCGCTATACATGCAGTGCAATCCACTTATAACGGTACCACAGATAATGATGTACTGCTTATAACGATCCCTTTCTAGAGTTTCTAGACTAGAAACGCTTACTTTCTAGCCCTGATACAACGATAATCAGTTATAACAATTGAATTTTTGGGTTTTCTCATTCTTGTTATAAGTGGATTGCACTGTAGACGCAATTTTCGGGGATGAGCTGCATGAATACATGCATTTTCTGTCTCGTTGTAATGGACGACTCGCATTATGGAAGACTTTTGGGGGGGAACGGAGGTGTCCAAGTTAACATCACATGATCTGTATAACTAAATTTAGCTCCAATAAATGTGAATTTCATTGCACCAGAATTTTAATGGTAGTGATAAATGTCAAATTTTCAATTAAAAATAAACTGAAAAACACCCTGCGAATTTTACGAACACGTTGACACCGAAAACGGAACCTTATCGATGACCTGGAAAATGCGATTAATACGTGCCCTGTTGGAACAGTTCGCACTGCGATCTTGAGGCACTAAGATCGCTGATCTGGACATGTAGTCTCCTGCGATATGAAAGACCCATTCGGGGCGTGTAGCCGAGACAGTGGCTGACAGGGGCGCTGCGTGCGCTCTGGACAATTCCATTCTACCTCAAGGGGAGGACTTGCTCGGAGCTCAGCTGAAGCGTGCTTACGAGTTTTTAGTTTTGGATTCGTGGTGGGGAGCAGTTCGTCATGTCACAGTTGCACCCACATCTACTAGCTCTGCAATTGTTTTTCATAACAAACAAATGCACTCTTCAAGGCATTTCTTTTCTAAATATGATTATTTAGCAGTGCCTGTTCCAACATAATATGCCCAAAACTAAAAAAAAAGAAAAATAGTCGCGACTATTAGTTAAAAATGGTCAACTTGCAGGCGAGCTGCTGCGTATTAATCGTGATGTTTAAACCCCGAGACTGTGAAAGAAACTTGCGGATATTTTAGGACGGGCAGAAGGTGACAGACAAGCGTCTCAGACTCGGCTAACAAAATTTATTTCGTAACGCCTTTATACCATTCTCCCCCCCAAGGTCGTCCACAATGTAAAAAAAAAAAAAAAAAAAGTTTTCAAGGTGACTCAAATTCTAAGTCGGTTCGTCCTGAACACGGAGGCAGAACCGAAACAATAGGCCTAGGAGGGAACCCAGATACATAAAGGAAGGAAAGAAATGACACGAGATCGCCAGGTTTTTTTCTTGCAGGCAAGCAAGAAAACCCACGAAAAAAAAAAAAAAAAAGAAACCACTTTTTGCTTTAAAACAAACAACACGCCAACAAAAAAAAAAAAAAAAAAAAACGTCACAGCCCCACTTGCCGCCGTCACCGCCACACGTTTCAAGTGGGTCTTTCGTATTGCAGGAGACTATACATTATGCCTTTAAAATATCTCCTTTTGGGACACTAACTAGGTAGAATCCGGCTAGTGTTCTTTTTTTTCCCCAATTGCATAAATTCACACTTATACTTGCATCCAACAAATGAAGAAGCCGGGTTCCTGCATATGTTTCTCCATCATCTGCAGAGTCCTTTTGAAGCACACTTCGTGGCTCTGTCTGCAAAATCCTATAAGAGAATGTGCAACCGAAGTGAAATGACCAAAGCCACACATGCAGCACTAAATCTAGGAAATACTATGTAAGGCATACCGATAAGCCCAAATGTTGTGTGTAGCTTCTGCAATCTTGCGATTTGTCTTCAACCTGTTCAGGACTTGTTCCACCTATATTTAATAGTTCACAAAGGTATAGTCGCACCCATGAAATATTTCACAATTACTTTCCTGATCAAAGCCAAGATGATAATGCATTGTTTGTTTATTACATAAAATTGGTGGTTTTAACATTGTCAAAGTCTACTTGTTCTTTATTTTTTTTCTTTTCAGTTGTAGGGGATAAGACTAATATTGCATTTAATCTACTTGCACATCATTTTATAAGAAGCTGAATTCACCAACCTGTCTGAGGTTGTGAACCTCAGCTAGATGAGCTTGGAAAACGCTTCTACGGTCCTCCAAAGTATCACCGTGAAAGATTTCTGGCTCATCTGTGCTGTCGACCTCTGCAATTTAAAAGGGACATTGACACAAGAGTTTGAATACTCAAATATTCTTGAGTAAAAGCACATATGCTGTCCTTACACCCCCATTGAAATATAGTGAGAGCCAGGTTTTGACTTGCAAGGGGTTATTGGTGTTTCCTAGCCTCGCAGGGTTTGTCCGATACGAAGACTCGGTGAACGAATGAACAATGCAATTGTAATGAACGAGCAAGGTATGATGCAACGAGTCACAGAGCTGATAGCTATATTCACTCTTGCAGCTTCCAACATGAGCACAATAAGCCTCAAAATCTAATTTTCTTGCACTTTACATAAGCACTAACTTCGCTCTTCTAAAAGTGCAGCATTTGTTAATCTATCGTTAGCAAACTTTCACTTCACTGCAAAGTAAGGAATAAGGTCCCATTTCAATTTTATTGTTGTACTTCAGTCTATTATGCCACTATGGCCACAGCTTTGTTCAACCACTAACCTTCACTTTCCATAGCAGGCCAGCATCAAATGTGGTACCTCCCCACTTCATTCACTATGCTCACTTGATCAAAATGAGTTTTGAACTTGGCCAAACATATTGTATGAAAGTTCATACCAGAGTTGATTTCCAGCAGTGCGACTGGGTCCACAAGCACATCACCAGCCCGGGTTTCCAGTGTTCCTTCGAGCAGGGCTTTGCGCGCAATTTCGACCCAGTCAAAGAGTATATTTTCCCCCAAGTGATCACTGCAAGCAAAGCACTGTACAGTTACCATCAATGGGCAAGTAGGTTTACTTGGAGCAGAAATGCAGAAGTGGAAAACATGTATCAAAAAAACAAGAACAATCCTATTCTTGTTTCTACACAGTTCTTTCAGTTGGTCTGGGTGAATCCATGTTGGCCCTTTGAAGGGCCTGCATAAATCGGTTTCTTGGGATCAGACTGCTATTTACCACTGGGGTATTCTGTAGGTGGTGCATTTTGTATATCAATGACCCTCACTTAAACAAAAAGTAAAGAAATTAAAAATATTTTTTCTCTACCTACCATGGCCGTCTGCAAACTACGCCCAGGGACAACCTTCTGTGGCACTTCTGAGGAGAGGAGGAGAGCGCACGCGTAGCTTTAATTGGGGCTCAATCTGGGCGAGGGCAAGCATTCTCATACCTTTAACTGCACTGCCACAGAAAGTTCTCCCCGAGTGAACATGTATCTCATTGGTGCAACAGCCAACAGTTGGAGTCGGCGGTCTGCAAAGGGCTTTTGCAAAGCCGAAATAACCCAATAAACAGCCTTTCGACTGGTTTTGTGCCCATTCAATGTGTTTTATTAGTAAAACTACCAGTCTTGTACTGGCAACTAGCACCGGAAAATTGTGCGCCATTTAATTTTTATACTACAAGCGATCGCCTGCTTTCAACAAGGGAGCTGCTATGATTTGACTTTGGGTTTCAACTCTGATAATCAGTGGCGATTTTATTTCAAAGGGGAGGGAGAGGAGAGGAGAGGAGAGGGGAGGGGGGGGGGGGGGGGGGGCTCGTCCTGAACGGCAACGCAACCTGGTGACTCGGCCCAAACACCACTGCTAGGCATGCTAAAATTAAATTATAATTTATATATAAAAAAAAAAATTGTAGGGGGTGGAAGCTTTGATCCCCTAAAGCTCCCCAGCTATGCCACTGCTGGTAATGGTAATGCAAATAATCTGTCCACTCCAATTTTTGCTGCAGGCTGAATTATTGGCATCACTGGTTTCTGGTGACACTTCCTAGTTAAAACAAAAATCCAGTGAGTGTGCAGGAGAGCTGGTGGAAGTTCATCTCACTTAAAATTATCAGAGACTGTGGTAAAAGATGGAAAGCTTAGAAGGAAAAGAAAGGAATGTCCAAAAAATCAACTCTTTTTCCTTCTACTAAGTTTCCCATCCTTTACCACAGTCTCGGGTAATGTTTAACATGATCAACTTCCTGGTTGCTGGCTGTTTAATTTATTTATTAAGACAGAGGGAGAAAGCCAAAATGATTGTTTTCTCACTTCCCTATTATTTTTTCTTATTTTTTATGAGCTCAAGAGCCAGAGGCTTGCAGTTAAATCTCTAGTTCAGTTTGAGAAGAGGTGTCGACATCACATATCTCACACACATTGGTTGGTGAGAAAAGTATGCCCCAAACATACCCTGTACTGTAAAGCTCCACAGGTGTTCATGTTAGATATTTCTTTTCTCACGAGAACCTCACACCCGATATGAGGCACAGCATATGTACCACCCGAACCCTGTTTTTCACATACCAATAATGATCTTCCAAGGTATTCGAGAGTCTTGTCTTATCTTCATGGCTCATCCATGGTGCACTGAAGAGGGTAACAGATGAACGACAGTATTAAAGCAAAGCATTTCAGTCAAGATAAATAAAGAAGAGAAAATAATTTAAAGTTGGAAGTTTCTGTCACTACCAACAATAGATAGAGCATTTCCAGAGATTTTATTATCAGTATTAACATACACAAAGCTGCAGTTTGGAATGTCAAAAGGTAAAACTGAAAACTCAGAGTAAAAATTTTCAGCTTGTTATACACACTCTGATTTTTCGTTCTTTCTGTTCCAGTCAAAACGTTGGAGCCAAACTACTACATCATGTATGTGCAAAGTGAGCACTTCCTGAAGTTGCTCCAGCAAAGTAAACACATAGCTTTTTGTGCCTCAAGGAGGATATCCCTTGCAGGTGATGTCAGCATCCACTGCTCTATTTTACTAGTAATAGTAGTTTAGCCAGGGGCGGATGCAGGAATTTCCTGAGGGGGGGTCAGGTGTTGGTGAGCGTACCATATGTTAAGGAACCCCCTCCCCCTCTCCCTCGGTTCACGCCCTAAATTTCACGCATGCAGAAATCAAGAGGGGGATCAGGACATCCGGACCCCCCCCCTAAATCCGCCCCTGAGTTTAGCCTGTCAATTGGTCGTTTTCCCAAAGATCAGAAGAACCCATTCAGCTTTTAAAATGTATTTAATCACAATTTTTCAATGGAGCAACTACTGTTTGCTAGAACAATTACAACAATGATATGGACTCCTCACAGCTGCCAGATCCCAAGTGATCCTTAAGACCTCATTTACCTAATTTCGTAGATTGGAGGTGCATCAGATGGATATTCCGGTGGAAGCCTGACCTACAAAATTGTGCAGATATGTCAGGGAAATACATCTTAAACTTGAAGACACCATATTCAAGCAGTAATTTGTTGCCTGTAATTAAATGGGTGCAAGTTCCTGTTCAGAAAACTTGCCTTGAAATCAAGCTTGTGGTTGTTGTTTTCATTGCAGAGTGTGATCCTGTAGACACAATCAGCAGCATCTTCCACTTTCCATTCATCCTGGTAGATTGCCGAGAGTGCTTCAATCTCGTCAGCCTGAAACACCCAGCGCTTCTCCTTGGTTTTATGTTCAGTCCAGTTAAAAATAATATTTAAAATGGAAGCAGGTTCAATAAAAAAAAATATATGCCTGGGAGGGCCTGTTACGGTCACACCTCTTGGTAAAGAACAACAACATCTACAGGGTGCGGCCATAAGGACAAACGCGTTTGGCATGCCGAGTCCATGAACTTACCTGAAATTGGGCACGCAAACATAGTTTCATAAGAAGCTTTATGTATTTTTTTAGAGCTCAAGTTGGAGGTGGTAAAATATTAAAAGTAGAGCAAAAATGGAGGCCATTCATATCTCGTGTCCTAGACTGGATGTTCGTCGCTGTCAATTAAAGTATTAATCTTGCTCATCGCCAGCCTCTACTATCGGTTCTTGGTATTTTTGAGTTCAGCCCGTTCAGCAAGCCACCCGAGAGTGAGCTTATAAACTGGTGTGCGGGCAACAAACGGGCTGATACACACGTTTGCAAGTACGACCTCCGGGCACCGCCATCTT
This sequence comes from Ixodes scapularis, assembly GCF_016920785.2. Lineage (NCBI taxonomy): Eukaryota > Metazoa > Arthropoda > Arachnida > Ixodida > Ixodidae > Ixodes > Ixodes scapularis. The sequence continues at coordinate 19,920,557 of NW_024609884.1, read as the reverse complement.
GTTCGCTTGGGGTGCGCTTCAGCACGGCCATAATCCAATTGCAACGCCTTAAGGCTTCTTCACACAGTTGCGTTTGACTATGTTTGACTGCGTTAACCCCTTGCCTACTAATAACGAGTGTCACTCGTGCCGCCATTTACGGACCATAAAACCCGACCACGAGTGTGACTTGTGTTACGGTTTCAGAGCTTGTTTTGTGAGCTCTGCGGCAGATGGCAGCACTACCCCTGTTGCTTTTGTTTACCTTGGGTTCTTTTCTTGTTTGCTTTGCCTTTTGACAGAGAGAGGGTGCTCCATTGACAAAAAATAAGCGCGCTATTGTAAGCAAGTGCGCCAAAAACATGTCTTCGGTGCGGAGGTCTGCTTTGGCCGACGAAGATATACAAAGACTTCTTTTTGAAAGTGATGAATGCGCCAGTATTTCTGACGACGAATCCTGCTGCCTTTCCGATTACCCGGAATCCGATGAGAGTTCAACGAACAGTGAGAAAAGTGTTGAAAACAATGCGAATCCTGGAAGCATTTCATCGACTTCGGCGTCTGGACGTCAGTGGAACTGGGAGAAGAGGGACAACCAGCCTGCTCAGTTCACCTTTGTAGAAACCCCAGGTGTGTCAGCAAGGGTTCAACGCAGTCTTGGTGAGAAGACAAGCGCCTTGTCGACCTTTTCCGTGTTTGCAAGTCATGATTTTTGGGCGTCTGTCTCTGCTGAGACAAATCGCTACGCCGAACAAGAGATGGGCGACGAGGATCGTCCCAAGAAATGCTATGAGGAGCAATGGTTTGACACCACTCCGGATGAGATAAAGGCATACTTTGCCTTGTGCATCATTATGACGCAAGTGAAAAAACATACAGTCAAAATGAACTGGTCCAAGAGGTCCATAGTGGAGACCCCAATTTTCAGCAAAACGATGTCCTATGTGAGTTTTCTGCTAATCTCTCGATTTCTATCATACTGTGAAGAACTACTGAAGAAGAGGAGACGACCAGAAGTCCTGGTATAGAGCACGAGACTACGCCTGAAAGCCAAGGAAACGTATTTCTTTATTTTGATGCAAATTGCTTGATTTAAATCAAGCTTTCTGTACGATCTTTAAAGAAAAAAAATGAGTAGGCAAGGGGTTAAAGGGAAACTCCAGGCAACATTTTTTAACTGATGGATGGACACTAATCATCAGCCATATGGCCGCAGCGTGACGTCATTGTGGTGCTAGGGTACGTCATACAACCAATCAACTGCAGCTCCACCGCGACGCGACGTCACATGGGTGCTGCACCAGTGTTCCTCAACTGAAAGCTAATTCACTTGCCGCCTGCTAAAGAGCAGCTGGTCACATCTTCAAAATCAGTTTTAGTGGAGTAAGTAGCTTCACTCTGACATAGTATTTCGGCTGTGATCATATTTCGTGCCACTAAAGCGATACCACTCATTTATTTTGGTTTTGTTTTCGACCGGAGTTGTCCTTTAAGACTGCCTTCGTCGAGCTGTTGCCATGGCGACTCTTACGATAAGCCAATGGGGAGGCGCTGTGTTGTACGACGCAATCGTGCGACTTAGCAAGGCATTGTACTCGGATTACGGCCGCGCCCAAGTGTACCCCAAGCAAGCAAGATGGCGGCAGCCTGAGGCCGTACTTGCAAACATGTTACGTGTAGAGGGCATAGCAAATACAACGGCCTCCAATTTCGGTTTATTTCGAATGTTCCACGATAGCAAAAGTTGTGACTTGAGCTCTTAAAAAAAAAAAAAAAAAAAAGTACATAAAATTTTTTCTTAGAGCAAGTTTGCTTGTACGATTACAGCTATGCACGTTTGTAATTTGAATTTTGCAAGGCGTGACAAATCTGTTTGTCCTTGTTGCTGCACCCTGTACATACAAGGAAAACAGAAAAGCGAGAGAACATACCTGGGATGCTATGTTGCCATTAGCCAAGACTGCAGCTTCCATGCTAATTGCTTTATACTAAAAACTGAAAAAGGAAAATATCATTCAGCAATAATCAAACAATATACAGAAACTTTAGGAGGTTTTTTCGTCGCAAAAATAAATTGTGCATCGCCGAACGCCCATTTTCCACCCAAAGGTGGCGCTAGAGGTCTGAACCAGACAGAGCCATATATTGGCAGAGTCTCGCCATTCATTGGTTTGAATAGACGAGTATCTCACGGCCAATCACAGGCCGCGAAAAAGCCCTTAGCAGTGGTCATGAGCTCTAAAAATATGACTCGACTAATTTAAAGAGTTTTAACGTCGCTAGAATAAAAAAAATATAACTCTTAGTGATTGAAAACTTGGCGCATGCAAGGTTTTCGTCATGTCCAAATTCAACGGGAGAATAAATGAATGTGCGCTTCAAACCACTGCATAGTTGCGATCATTGCTGATGATTTGCTATTGACGCCATTGTCACCGAAATGCCAAGATCGAACGCTTCTATTTCACGCTTTAAATGTTGTTTCTAATACTGTGACGTCGCGGTCTGCTGATTCGTCGACGCCGTTTTGCACTTTTAGTTTATGCTTCAACCGCAAGGGGAATATTTGGCACAGGCGGCGGCCTTTGCTCCGCCTATTGGCCAAACTCTCGTAATAACTCATGTTTACAAACAAACCGGAGTGCCTCTAGTTGATACCACCGGCGCCGTGCATGCGCAATGAAATGTGGGCAAGAAGCTCGCCGTCGCCCATAAACAAACCATTGAAATGCGATGTTGTCGGCGTCGGTAGGAGTCCCCGTGCTCTTTATCACAATGGAATTGTTGATTCTATGTCGTCTTGGCAATGTCTGACTACTTGAGTGGCTTCGACGAAATTACCGAGGCTCGTTACACCGCAAAACTTCGCGTGAATAATGTGACATGCAGTGATTCATTCCGCATGGACGCCGCAGAATGGACGCTAAAGCCAGATTCGCATGACGAGATTCCGCTCTCAGTTTTCAGTCGCGACGTCGCTCGGGCTACAAAAGCGTGAGCCGTAGCTGAGATGGTCGACGTCGATACTGAAAATTACAAGCAGGATCAGACTAAGTGAATTAGGAATAACAAGTCGATGATGGCCACTGGTAAGAATGATCAACATCTCCTTCTATCAACTGTTTACACTGAGCCTGCTTACCCCAACCAACCTTCACTTACTTATTACCGCAATTACCTGGCCAATGTTTGATCTACAGGCCGGTGTTGTCTGAAAGAGCAGACGACAAGCAGAAACATTTGAAAAAGCAGACGGCACTTTGAACAACCAGGTGGCCGTTTGAACTTGAAGACGCACCGAACGTAGACCGCAGATGGTCCGTACAACTTGACAGTTTTCCCGCATTCATGTTGGAACAAAAGTACCTAAATCTGATAACCACAAATATCCGTGAATATAAACCGAAGTGCTTCCTGCCCAAGCATTCGTGGTCCGACGGCGTCTGGTTTTCCCTTTTCACGGCACATATCCACATTCTCGGACGAACCGAGCATATAAAAAATTATCTTCAAACTTTTCTCGACTCTTCTGGTACAGTCCCAATTACGGTTTTGACGAGAAGGCAGGTTTTTGTCTGGTTTCTTTCAAAACAACGCACAAATGCACGTCTCGCATGGCGACTTCCACCCACAACCCCGGATCGAAGTGTGCTCGACGCGCCACCACCACACCGTGATGTAACAGAGTAGAGTTTGTGTATACACGTTTGCAAGTCCGGTCTCAGGGCGCCGCCATCTTGCCCAGTGGGGTGCACTTGGGCCCGGCCATAATCCGATCATGACACCTTAGCAAGGCTTCGTAATCGGATTAGGACGCGACCAAGCGCACCCCAGCAAGCAAGATGGCACCTCCCTGAAGCCGGACTTGCCAACATACGCCTGAACCAGATGCCAAATTTTCAGTACGAATTGATATTTTATTGAAGAGCTATGCGATTTTCTGAAAATAGCAATGGGAAAATTGTGACCGCCGGAGCTCTATGGCGCCAGAAACCGAAAACGTGCGAAAATGGGCCCATTTTCCCAATGAAATTTTCAGAAAATCTCTAACAACTTTTGAATAAAATATTGGTTCGTGCTGAAACTTTGGCACCTGATTTGGACCTTTAGCTTTACCTTTCGGCGCAGGATGAGTGCTCGGCGATGCGTAGTTTATTTTTCTGATAAGAATGAAACGTTTTTTTTCTTGGGGGGAGGGGGAGGGGGGGGGGGGGGAACTCTTAGAAGAGACTTAGAAAATTGGAATGGTCATTGCATTGAAAGGGACAGAATTCCCAAAATTAAAGCAGACAAAAACATCAACAAGATCCACAAGAAATCATTTTAGAAAGTGACGACAGGTTTATAAAGTGATCCGTGAGCACTCGTGAATCGCACGTTCATGGTTTCGGAATCGGACGCATGAGTTCCAACATAATGGTTTCGGTATATGAATGCGTGCCCATGCTCGCTCGCTCGCTCTGTCTTTTTGACACTTCATGGTACGGGGTGCGGCCAGTGCGGCTGGTGGTACGACTTGCAGATCTAATACATTCCAGCTTGTGCGTACGCACTACGTTTGTCACAGATGTCAATCGCGTACCTGGAAATAACCTTGTGGCAGCAGAAAACGACTGAGCTACTTTCACTAGCGTCCACCTGTTCTTCCACTGAGATCACATCCCCTGTGGTGCCACGTGTCATCACTATCAATCACCCATGATCGGCCACACTCACAGTGAAACTTTTGCGCTTGCCACTCTCGCTGCTCCCGCTCGCCGTCGTCCCGCCAGTCCCGCGTCGACAACGCGTCGAACGTGTCAAACTCAAGCCCATGTAGAGATCAGTGGTCAAGCCCTTGGTCAAGCCCAACGCAAATCCAGAAAGCCGCAAAAGTCGTAAAAATAAGCTAGAGCTAGAGCGTAGCTTATTTAGTGGCACTAGCTAGAGCTAGAAGCGAGAGGAAACGACAATCTTAAATGCAGTTACCACTGATCTCTATGACAGCAGTTACCAACAGCACCGTAGCAGTAAATTTGCTTTGTCTAGCTTCACCGCACTGTAACAGTGTAGTATTACCATCTTCATCGTGTTACGAAGGTTTTTTTCTACTTTTCTTTTAACTGTCTGATCTTAGAGCACTATATAGCTCCTACGGAGCAGAGTAGCGCAATCCTTTGAACCCTTTGAACCCCGTGTTTTGCCGACAACATGGCCGACAGAGCAGCTCGGCGCGAGTCACGTGGTACTCAGGGTTCCAAGAGGCGGCCCGCCCAACGAGGTAGAGGGGCTTAGAGCGATAAACCGGGGTTCCGGTCTGCACTCGAAAGTGACCCCCATAAGGAGGCTGCCATTGACGAGCGATTCGGAGGAGGAATAATGGCAGGTCACGTGACCCGACAAGACCGGAAGTGACGTCACAAATATAACGTCACGTGACAAAAAAAATTTGTTTTGCTTGTTTTTGTTTGTTTTGTTTTCTCTGACGTCACGGTTTTTAGCGAGGAAACTTTTTTTTATTTTTACTTTGTTGACGTATTAGTTTTTTTTTATTTTGTTTATTTTCTTGCTTTTTGCAACCGCGGGACCGCGTTTCTGCGCTTCAGATTGCGTTTTTCCGACTCCTTTGTTTGATATCGTGTCGTATCGTCGTATTTATGTAGTTATTAGGAACGGCAAGGCCTACGTTGTTGCGTCCTTTACCTGAATATCGTGACCGAATCGAGTGTCGTCGATTTGAATCGTGTCTTGCGAACCATCGTCGAACAAAAGGTGAGTGATTTGCGTTTTCCTGTGATGTGATTTCGATGTGTTCGTTCCACGTGTCCGAGCTGCTTCTTCGTTTCAAATACATTTGGCGCCGGTGCCTATTGTTTGAGCCTGTGCTCACGATGAAAACACGCATCGCAGAAACCTGAAAGCCCGCCAAAAGAGCTCTAAAAACCGCATCCCAGACCTGCCGGCAGACTTCCGAGCTAAGCCTGATTAAACAAAAACGTTTGATCCGGCGGAATAATGTGTTTGATATTACATCCCATGTCAACAAGGAACTGCGCTGTCTGTCTTCGCCCCCAACAGGTTTTATTCTTCCGGGTTTTTCAAATCTTTACCAACCCGCGTCCGATCGTAATACCCCGATCACAACAAATAGTTGATCGTGCTCCGATGGCTCCAAACATCAGCCGGCAAGGAAGTTACGTTTTTCGCTTCTATATTTTGACCCAAGTAAACTCATGTTCTCAAACTATGTCATTCTGTCACCACCTCCAGTTGCACATTCTGGCGCACTTGCAGCCTCGTGCACCCTTGCGAGGTTTCCTGCTATCGTACCCTGGATATCATGGATTTCTCGCCGTACGCGAGTGCTCACGGAGGCGTGCTATACACTCTGTATCATAAGTTGTGTGCAGCAGAGGCGCAGGCCCGAGCACATGACAGTAAAAAGCGCCTTTTTTGCACGAGTACCCGCGCAAAAGGACATTCTGCAGAGCTGTGCCCTCGCACCCGTGCCTTTGCTGCACACAACTTACGAGGCAGTATAATAACCGAGCCGTTTTTGTTTCTTTTGCACATTACTGTGAAAGAAGTGTCATTGCTGTTTTCTTCTCAAAGAAAACTCAGAGACGTTAGACAAAAGCAAACAGATAGGAGACTGCACATTCATATGTTTTTCCCCCTTGTGCTACAGGTGATGGCTGGTCGTGGTTCATCAGCGTTTGTTTTGAAACTGATGGGTACCACAAGGCATGAAGGAGGTGACTTGCAGCAGCAAGGCACTGCAAGCCTTCGCAGCAACTGGCTAGCCAGTGCTGCTCTGTTCTGAACTGCACTGCGTGTCATGCGGAGGTTTTGTGCAAGCTCTCTGGGCGGCGACGCTAGCCACGGTAAGTGCATTCTATGCAGCTTCCTTTTAGGGATATATGTGGCTCGCAGGCCATGTCGTGCCAGCGAAATATGTGCCACCCGAGTGACAGCAGTGCTAGTGGCAAGGCTGCGCTGACAGTAAGTAATCAACACTGCACTGTGTTTTCATTCAATAACTAGTGACAAGGAACCAAATACTCCCGAGAGAGTCTCGGTTGTGCTTTGATAAACTCCAGCTCGCTTATGAACAGGTGGATGGCACAGATGGCTTTTCCTGGTGGACTTGGTGTCCGTGTTAACATTGCAACCAGACTTTCTTTCAGTTTCTGGCGTTTTTTCGTTGCGGGTGACCAGCATTGCAGTAGAAAAAGATGCAAAATAGTATAATGTTTGCATTCGTTACCTAAATTAATGGCAAGAACAACTGACATACATTTCCACCGACTGCATTTCTCGGAGGAATAGCCTGGACTAAAAAGCTCGCTACACTATGTCGTTCCCTCTTCGCCTGTACAACTCTGCGTCTTCCCTCGATCGTCTTATGTGGCTGCTTCTGTGTCTGCCTAGGCACTCGGTTGAAATGGGGAAAGCTGTCTGCGTTGCACATAACCGCCATTAGAGCCAGCGTGGGCGTAGCTGGGGTAGCCCCCACTATGGCTTCTCCAGCTCGACACAAGTAACATTCCTACCGCTGTTGTGTTAGCAGAAAACAGACCTGCTTAAAACGTACAGTGCACATAGCACACAATGGAGAGGTTGCTCGCCAATCATTTTCTTGGAAGTGTGAGTTGAGCCCTTTCGAGGCAGTTTGCTTCCGCACCGTGCACTATAATCCGCCCGAGAAGAGAAAACAAGATGAATAACCAGTAGGATTTCTTTGTTCCAAGGCTTCTTGATGCAGAAAAAGACTAGGGAGCTAGTATTGTTGCTTTTTTGCTACCCCGTGCGAGACTCAAACCCGACATGCAAGGAAGTGGAAAGGCCTCTTCCTTTCTGCTTTCTTGTGCCTTGGGTTTTAGCTGTGTTCAGAATTCACAGCTCGCCTGCATGCCTACTCTTTTGTTCACTGTGTTACTGAAGTTTTCTGTCGTTGCTGTCCCAGATTGGCTTCGTGGATGCACAGAAATACTCAAGGCGCTTGACGTCTGTGGCTCATCTGTATTGTTTTTCCCGGTACCACGGCATGAAGGAGCTGGCCTCCCTCCCTTCCATCAGCTGCGAGATACTACAAGCACTGGGCTACAGCTGCAGCTAGCCCATGGGTACCGTTCTGCGTCCTGTACTGCATCTAGTTCGAAAGGCCATGTGAAAGGCAGGTGTGGTCTTTATGGGCTCTGTCACTATGTGCATTTTCTGCAGCTTTTTCGGGGCAACTTCATATTAAGATTCAATACGGACTCGAGTGAGAGGGGGGCATTCTGAGAAAGCCAGCCTCTTTGTTAAACCATTGGGACTGGTATTATATCTACAGAGTTTATTTACACCTTTTGTTATGTACTTTTTTATTTATTTTTATTTTACTAGTTACTTATACTTCAATCTGACACGACAGCCACCAAAAATGGGGAAAGGACAAAAATGTTGACATATTGGCCTTTTTGTTTTCTGGCAGTTTGTTTGAAGAGCCAATGTTGGGGGCCGTCATTCGTGTTATTTTTCCCACACGCACGTCCAGCCTATGTTTACGTAAAGCCCCAATTGCCCCTTAGCAACAAAAATAATTTATGCGACAGACTAGGCGGCAGCATTGTGGACGAAAACAGGCCAGATTATATCTGCCATGTTTAAAAACTACATTCGGTGACAGGTTATGAATTCAGTGGCAAGAATGCACACCGCCTGCCAATCACTGCTGTCAGTTGTCGTGACGTCACGTCCTGCTAAGAAACTAGTATATATTTTTTTTAAATGGCAGGTTTTGGTTGCTGATGCCTCGTAGCACGTCAGCACTCTAAGCAATTCTTCTGCTCTTGGCCTCTCCGGTTTTACTTTGCAAAGTCATGACGGCGTCTGCTTTTGTTTGCGGTATTTCCCGTGTGTCGACGTGAGAAGGCAGCGATTGTATCGCCAAGGAAGTAGCGATCAATCTGCGCATTTATTCCAGCGGCACAGCGTTTACAAACCGGACTTTGCCCTTCACCGAGGGGAAAGTCTACCGACTGGCCCTACAGTTGGCGAGCATTGTGCAGCCGTGAGCGCGTAACTTGTCCGAATGCTTTCGTCTGTATACAGTGACAAAATGAGTCGCTGAAATGCGAAGTACCATACAGTACCATGCCGTACAGCAAACCATCGATCACTTGCTGCAGCAACTTTGCGTTTTAAGTCGTAATAATAAAGTGATTTTTAGGCTAAAATCATTTTTTCATACTGCTCAATTATTCGGAATTCTGCACGATCCCCATCGGGTCTGCAATATCGGTCGGTGGCTGTATAACCTTTAAACACAATGGTTACACACCACAGGTACCGGGGACCATGACATCAGTGAGCTGGCTTTCACCTTGTCCAAGGCAGCAGCGGAACACTACGGGCGGGACCCTGGATCACTGCACCATGGATGCCGTCCTGTACCCTGCACGGCACTGCGTGTGGCTTAAGTGGCCAAGCAGAGGGTCATTGCATGACTTTTATGAGGCGCCGCTAGCCATTGTAAGTACATTTTGGACACTCATGTCTGGTGATGTACTTTTGTGCTCTACCGCAGAGCACATTTGGTGGCGGGTTCAGTCTTGCCAATTACACCATTTTGAAACGGAACACATTTAGTGGTGGCTCGGTTTAGGTTTCCTGGCTCGGTGATCTTGCAACAGTGTCTAGACTTGGCGTAAACCTTTTTGTACTTCATTGTCAAGGCTAGTGTAATTTCTGCAATGCCGTTGAAGCCACTTCTGCACGCAAACAAGATAAAAGTCGAAGCCACATGCTCGTGCACAGTGTATGACTACATGTATGCATGGGCACTCGTGCCCATGCGTACCCACTCGCAACATGGAGCATGTTTGTTTCGGCCGACACTCCACGCGTTCATTTCGGCGTCGCCACTCCACACGTCTATGCACTCGCTGCACCTTGAGAATCAAGTGTGCACCAGAATGCACTCCCGTCATGCATCACTCGGGAGAGGAACAAGAGCAGACGACTGGGGTTTTTCCGCCATAAGGAACGAGAACCGAAAAAAAGGGGATTTTCTGCTAAGAAACTGCGTCCCACGGGCAGCAAAATCGGACGCGAGCTGGGCTATTTATTCTGTGAAGCAAGCAATCGACAACCTGTGCTTCATTTTCAAGTTTTCTTTCAGTTTGTTGCCACACACTTTTTTATTTTATTTATTTATTTATCAATACTGCCGGCCCAATATTGGGCCAAGGCAGGAGTGGGGTGATACAGTGTCATACCTGCAAATTATAAACACAACAGTTCTAAACAAAAAGCAATCTTAGCACTGAAAAATATCTACGACTTAATCGAAAGAAGAAAATCAATCAATATCAACAGTAATACAGTAACCAAATGTAAGGCTAGTAATAACAGTAGCAGTAAATGTAACAGCAGTAATAACTAATAAAATAAAGACAGTAAAAATAATGTCATAACAGCAATAAATGCAATCTTAGCACTGAAAAATAATATCTACGGCTCTTCCGAAAGAAGAAAGTGAATCAATATCGATAACATCACCGGGAAGGCTGTTCCAAAAATCAATTGTATGCACAAAAAAAAAGATTGTTTATAGCTATTTATTCGAGCTTTAATAGGGGCTATGGTCTGTGAGTGATGCAAGCGGTCCGAGTAAAAACTTTTTGTTTTTAGGTAAATCACGCTATCAATTTTTATACTACTCTTGAAAATCTGAAAGAACAGCTTCAAACGTTGGCTCTCTCTTCTGTTTGACAGCGGGCTTATATTGGCTCTCCTTTTACGTTCGGTCACAGACATAGTTTGTCTGAAATCTGAAAAAACTATATGCACTGCTAGCAATTGAATATCTTCGAGTTCACTGACCAGAGAGCTCTGCCATGGGCTCCACACTCCAGACACATATTCTAACACAGGTCTAATAATTGTCTTATAAGCAAGAATTTCAACGGAAGGGGGAGATTTACCCAGCGTTCCCCTCACGTACCACAATTTGTTAGTTGCCCGCTTCTTAACATACTGTACATGCCTTTTCCACCCAAGGTCACAAGACAAAATCACTCCCAAATATTTGTAACTGTCTACTTCAGTCAATCCTATGCCAGCAACCTCATAGCTAAAATTTAAGATAGTTCTTTTTGTTGTAATATGCATGTACTGAGTTTTGCTAATATTAATATCTTCATGTTATTTTCATGACACCAAGACGCAATGTTAGCCAATGCGTCACTCACTTTTATCTGGTCTGTAAAGTTTATATTCATCTCGTCTCGTCTCGTGACATGAAGTCGCTCGTCTTCGGGTCTGTGCTGACGGCGTTGTCGCCGATTGCCAGTCAAGGGTTTTAGTGATGTCGGGATCATAGACTTAGGGTTGAATAACTTGGCTTAATATACAGGTGTTATACACAAAAATTACAGCATAGTTAGAGTTCGCTAGTTCTCAAAACTCAATGGCCTCTGCCGTCTAACTCTCTAAGTGACACCCCTGCACTTTATCCACTTGATTTTTTTCCGCATCACTCTTGATGGGCCTTTTATCTCAACTCCTGCTGCATCGCTCTCGATGTGTCTCCTCTCAAGTCTCTCAGTCAACTCCCCCTTCTCAACTCTCCCGCTCCCAACATAGCTACCCTCGTCTCTCTCTTTCACTCTCTCCCTCTAACATGCATTCTCGTCCCTGTGGTAGGGCTACACATATCCCGACAAGCAAAATAATAAATGAGTTCAGTTGGCGCTATCCAAAACAAAACGGCCCTCCGCCGCCGACTCTGTAAACATTCCAATCATAGACCCCTACAAACGCATTTACAAGTCCTTAATATACCTCTCATGTTTACAATAGCCGATTCCCCGTACAACCTCGAAAGGTCGACAACACGGGATGGGACATGCCATCAACGGCATAATGCGGCACAATGTGCGTCAAGGGCAGCTAAAATAATACAAAGTACCTTTGTAGGCAAAGAAGTTATATGCGGAGTTCTATATAAACAGGTGTAAGGTTATAATGTTCACGTTGGCGCCTCCACTTGGGGCCCATCGACCCCAGGAGGGGGCACGCAAGGTGTAGTAAAGATGCTCGAACCCCCGATGAAGGCAAAAAGATACAAAATTACGCAACACGCCCCTTTAACCGAAATGATAACATAAAAAAACAAGATTTGCGAGCCTCTGCTCACGAAACGCCCATTGTTTTCATTGCACAGTGCAACTCCTCCTGTAATACTGCTTTATAAAACTAAGCATCCGAAGCAGACACGCACAAGTGAAATGCTCTGAATACAATAAACTTTTTTTTTTTTTTTTTTTTTTTCACATTCTCAATGTTTAGGTTTGTAAAAATAAAAGAAAAATCTTTGCGACTACATGTTCAGTGGAGAAGCAGATCGCAAGCCTTGGCAGGGCACTACATTCTGATCATAGTGCCCATAGATGCGCGACAAGGCGTCCGCATTCGAATGCAAGCAACCCTGTTTGTAGTCTATCTTAATCTGGTAGGCCTGCAGCAACAGGCTCCAACTTTGTAGACGGTCATTGTTCTGCCTGCTGTTGTTTAGCCATCGGAGCGCGTTGTGGTCCGACTGGACTGTGACATTTTGTCCATCAACATACACATGAAAATGTTTCATGGCCCACACAATTGCCAGACACTTCTCAATTGTTGCATACTTCTTCTCACAAAGAAGTAGCTTACGGCTGGCGTACGCAACGGGGTGCTTGACGCCCTCGCTAGTTTGAGCTAGAATGGCCCCGATCACCCTGTTGCTAGCGTCTACTTGGAGTATATAGGGTCGACTCGGGTCTGGGCTCCGCAGCACTGGACTGCTGCATATTCTCTCCTTCAGTGCGCTGAATGCGCTCTCGCATGACAGCGTCCACACTACTTGCTTAGGTTCAGCCTTATGTGGGAGGTCGGTCAGCGGTGCGGCCAGCTCCACGAAGTTTTCAATGAAATTCCGGTAGAAGTTAACTAGGTCCAAGAAGGAACGGACTTCTGTCTTCGTGTGGGGCCTCTCGATCGCCTGGATGGTCTCAATCTTTTCAGGGTCAGGTTGTGCTTGCCCATCCCTAATCACGTGCCCCAGGTAGTGCACTTCCCACCTCCCAAACTGGCACTTGTTTATTTTTTAGAGCCAGGCCTTCCTGACGCAACTTCTTTAGGATGGTGCACAAATGAAGCAGGTGTTGCTGAACACCTGCCACGTGTTGCTGAACACCGCTATGTCATCTAAGTATGCCTGAGCGAAGTCTCGGTGCTCTTTCAGGAGGTCCGGTCGTCCACCAACCTTTGGAATGTCGCCAGTGCTCCTTTCAGTCCGAACGGCATCACCGTAAATTCGTACAAGCCGGTGTCCGTACGGAATGCTGTCTTAAAAAAAGCTTCCTCTGATAAACCGATTTGCCACTAGCCTTGGGACATGTCAAGGGTGCCGATTATTTTGGCTCTCCCCACAGTCTCAATCATCTCAGGGAGTGAAGGCATGGGGTAGGCATCATCCTGTGTTGTCGCGTTCAGCTTCCTGAAGTCGACACAGATCCTCATGCTGTTGTCTTTCTTCACGCATACTATCGGGGATGCCCACGGACTTGTCGATGTCCGTATGATGCACCATTTCCAGCATTTCCATCAGTTGTTCCTGTACCCCCACCTTGATACTGTACAGAACCCTGTACGCTTTCGACGCAATCGGGTCGGCGCTCTTTGGGATCTCGTGGTTCTACCTGGCCTATCGTCGAAGACATCACCGTAGGACTGAATCAACTCGTCCAGTTCTTGAACCTCGTGAGCCTGAACTTCAGCGTCCATGTTCAGCCCTCCGCTTGACCCGTTCTCTCGGGTCCGTACATCAAAACACGCCATTTCGTCACCGATTTCGTCGGGTGCTTCCATTACAAAGGACATCTCTCGGGTAACGTTTTCGGTCATGACCGCTTTTATTTGATACGGGTATTGAAGAAGTCTTGACAAGATCATTAGAGAAAAACCGAGTGACTTGCGGGAGCCACTGGTTTCCCTCCCCTGAGAAGGTGTAAGCTGCAGACATTCCGGCCGGAGTCGCCTGGCTTCGAGCCTGCTCGTTCTGTATCATGTCGGGGAGAGTATGCCACCCTTCTGGCCCACTCTCACACTTCCCTACACGTTTCCCGTTTTCAAGGGACCAGCCAGATCACACGGGACGGTCCCTCCTCCGAGTGGACGTTGCCCGGAGTCCTGAAGTGGACTCCGGGCGACGGGTAGGGTGCGAAGAGATCCTATGAATGCTATGCAATTTAGAACACCTTTGGGAAATGCCAAAGAAAGCTATTTTTTTGTGGATGTGGTGCTGTCTGTTGGATTTTTCGCTAGCCATTGTTAAACTCCCAGAACTCTGTGCCGAAAAACTGAGGGAGAGGAGGAGACAAGAGTGCGGGGACACCAGAACGCAGAGCTCTGATTGGAACGATTAGTGGGTAGACCTAAAGCTAGCTGCCTTTGTCTGTTCTGCACATGCGGAACGACGGTGTCTGGCTTTTGGTTTTTGCATTTGAATGCGTTCGACGAGTGCAGTGGAGACAAAGATAGCTTCTGTCTCTGCTGCAGTCGTCGAACACATTTGAAGATGGAACGCCGGCATCCAGCGTTTTGTTCTCTCATTCGAACACGTTAGAACGCGGAACGCTGGTGTCCAGGGTATGGCTTTCACATTCAAACGCCTTTGATGAGTGCAGTGGATACAAAGGCAGCTAGGTCTACCCTCTAATCATTCCAACCAGAGCTCTGTATTCTGACGTCCCCACATGCTCTCGTCTCCTCCTCTCCCTCAGTTTCTTGGTGTATACTCAAGTGCTCTGCATCATGTGCAGATTTTTTTTTGTGGGGGGGAGTCACATTCCCCCCCCCCCCCCCCCCCTTGAGGTTAACTTCTTAATGAAAAATCAACATACTCCAGCTTTTCTTAGGAAGAAATTATTAGTTTTTGGTGACATAACAAATATTAGGTCAACAAAACACACTTGGGCAACATTTTGCCCGTGATATCATCTTGCAAACCGCCCCCCCCCTCCCACCGACCCCCACTCCAACCAGCCTGACAAATTCGCCCCTGCTGTTCATTGCCTTGCATGTTTGGGTCAGATATTGTTGCTGTTGACCTGATGGACTCCCTTGTTCTCTTCATTCATCATAGGTTTCAAACCGTCCTGAATCACGGACCAAGCCTTGCAAGACCTCACTCTTATGCCCTCTCCTTTTTGGTGGATCGGGTCTTGCCATCTTCCCCTCTCGTGGCTCCCTGTCATAAATAAATTGTATATTTTTCTGATGACGGTGTATACCTCTTGCTACACTTCACAAAAGGAGTGTGGTAAATCCATGCCACAGATTACTGTGAAACATGTGAGGAGGTAATTATTAAAAAGATGAAGCTCCGAAAAGTTTGATGGAAAGAAGATGGATATCCCTGTTTAATTTTTCTTGCCACCTTAACATGCTATGTCCGAAGTATTTCAGCCTTTCGTAGCATTGGCTTTTGACCATTCACACTTTTAAGGAAAGGCTTTTAGCAAGAAGTTCCCAAGTCTGTGTTTTTTTTGCAATTAATTACTGAGAAAAGGTTCATGTGGAGCGCAGGTTCGTCTGCTTGTGGTTACGTCGAAATGCGGAGCTCTGATTGAAAGATGGTGGGTAAACGATGCTAGCTGCTTAAAGGTCCATCCACTATCCTTAATCACAGGTTTAGCTGCTTTGAGGTCTATCCTTAAATCGGAGGTTGGCATTCTTGCATCGCCACAACCCATGCAAAAGAAAAACTCGCTCCACGTGGACATTGCCAAGTGTATTTCAAAACGTCTATTACCATTATTTACCATTATTTTGACGAGGTCTTGCTAGGGGAAGTAAGTTTTCCAAAGTTTTTGCAATTGCCATACATAAATCTGAAGAAAAATCAGGAAAAAAAAAAACATTGAGTGCATTTGTCCTCAGAGTTTTTACAGAATACACATCGCTATCACCATCACTGTTTTTATTTTTTCAAGATGGCCGTTCCGTTTCGTCTTTCGTGAACGTTCTGTGATTTCGGCGATTTACGTGATTTACGAACAGCACTGCCCAATTGGTACGTTAATTTTGGTGGCTATTTATCGCGTAATATTGTGGGTATCTTGTATTTGTAGTGAAAGTAGTATTTGAGGTTTAGATTCGTACAGAGCATTAGCTCGGTGGGTCGTCTTGTCTCCTAAATTGCTTGTTTGCCTTTTGTCCACGTTTCTTTCCCTTACCAACCCATCACACACTCGTTCATTTCCCTGTTTTCAGTACCTACAATTTTGCTAACGACAGTCTGGTTATGTATGAATCCGGATACGTAGGAAGTGACCAATGTCGCTGTTCGCTAAAATGCAATTCGCTCATGTGATACGGATCCGTTCTACCTGCACTGTTCTTTTTATGCTGCGCAGTTGCAAGATACGCTTTTACTGTTTTGAAAATATTAACTTACGGCGTTCTATAATATCGTTTGGAAGCCGAGTTATGTTCGTAAAGAACACGTGGTTAAACGGTGGATAGCACCTGTGCTGAGATGTTTTATTTTCGAATGTCCGGAAAGCATCCTCGCCGGGGCAGCTGTCAACAATCTAGGGACTAGCCGAAGCGGGACGGTAATGTTAAGAGATATGAAACTGAATAGTACTCAGTGTAAAATATTTCTATGTTCGCTGATCTCCTAGGCATCACTGAGGTGCTTTGTTTGACTGTGTGCCTTTATTTTATGCTAATAGAATGTGCTGTACCTACAACTGCTGCTCAGTTGCACTCGTGCAGGGGTCTATGGCAGTTGACCGAACACCATATCATAGAAGCGTGTTTTCGAGGACTGGCACATTTTATCGAAGCTCAGTTTACAGCAGCATTTATTGAAAAAGGGTCGCAGTTTAGTGAATCCCTTCGATTGAATTAAGATAAGCAAATCTGGAAGCACCTAAAGGCTAGCACATGATTCACTGAGGCATGATTTAAGTTGTGAAACAAACAGAACGTAAAAGTACTATTTTCGAAAACAGCAGGGTAGTGACATGCACGAAAACGTGTCCATCATACTCTGAATATGCTGGCCGCCCAAGCGAGCGACTCGCTGACTGGCTCAGCTTCACCGTCAGCGAAGACAGAACAAGCGAATGCTGGAGCAAGCAGTCGAGTTCGGTGAATTGTTTTCTTAAAAATAAATTTGCTGAAAGGAGGTTCGTTGCCGTTTTCTCTAAACTGGGCGTCTTTTTGAAAGGATTCAATAAAATGGGGGTTTCTAAACCGGTGCTTTGGAAAATAGATGCCTCCCCTTGGGCCATACATGCCAACGTTCTTGGATCTATCAGTTGACAAGCTCCACGGAAAAGCAGCATTCAAAAACAGTTTTCTGTTGCCGGCATGCAAGCAGGTAAGGGTGGATAATGTTCTTAGCGCCACAGCGTCAATGCCTCCACGGTCAGCAAAAACACATTTTTTTAATGCTCTTTTTGCGTTAAGTATTGTGCAGACCTTATGTTTACTATAAGAACCACAATAAAACCACTTTCCACCGCAGGTAATCTGCATCCAACGTTCTACCGGATCTGTCCATAGGACGAGCTGATAGTGTAGCAGATGCCATTGAGCGGATGTGCCGCAAAAGGGTGTCGGGCATTTTCCAAGTGTGTGAACTGACCTAGATCTAAGAACATTTGTACACACATTGCTACCATTGCCAAGCAGGTCCAGATATTGTTGGAGATCTGCTGTTTGCTGAGGAATGTGTTCACAACATTCACACTTTCATCAATGCAAGCACATCTTTTTTTCAGTAATATTGAGGAACATTTCAGCAATCAAGGAAGTTGACACCGAAATGTTAAAAGCAATAAAGAAATTAAAGCGAGGCTGTTCTTGGGTGCAGATTTTATATCTTGTTTTATTGTTAAGGGCAGCACTGATTTGTTTGCCCCATTATTGAAGCATGCATATCACCTAAGGAATCATGCTCTTCCATCGTTGTGGAGAAAGTCTACTGTAGTACCGGTATACATGAACTCAGCTCTCCTACGTCACGCCACGGTGGTGGCGCGTCGGGCACACTTCCGGTCTGGGGTGGTGGGCAGAAGCCGCGGTGCGAGACATGCATTCCTGCGTTCTTTTGGGAGAAACCAGACAAAAAACCTGCCTTCTCGTCAAAATGCTGCGACGGAACTGTACCAAGAGACTCTGGAAAGGTTTGAAGATCAGTTTTCATGTGTTTCTGCCCCTCCATTCGTCCAAAAACGTGGATAGTATTCGTGACAAGGGCTAACCAGACGCTGTCGAACTACGATTGCTTATGCTGGCAACACTTTGTGCTCGACAGATGTAGTTGTGTTCCAACATGAACGAGAGAAAACCGCCAAGTTGTCCGGACCACCCGGGGGTTCAGCAAGTCTTCAAATTCACACGGCCGCCTGATCGTTCAAACTTGTCTGCTTTTAGAGCGCAGCTCTTAGGGGCCCGTTCCCGGCTTGAGCGGCGTCGGCGTAACCAAGGTCACCCCAAGGTCACATGGCCCCCCAAGGTCATTCTAAGGTCACATGACCCCTCCCCCAAGGTCACGTGACCCCCCCAATGACGTCACCGGCATCCGCATCGTCGTCATCGCTGATGACGATGCGATGACGCCATCATCACTGATGACGTCACCGGCATCATCATCATCACCAGTTTGCTGAGACATCAAACAAACTGAAGCACCGCCTGGTGGCGCTTGCAAAGAAAGGGGTCTATATAAAAGAAGTTTCGGTACACTGCGTTTCGACTGTAAAACGTGGTCCGCAGGTAACGTGCACTGTCATAAAAGAAATACCAACAATTTACTTATATGAAAGACACGAGGGAATGGGGTACAAGACTTGATCCATCAAGAGGCGCTGGGCCTAAAGAGAACTTCCATCTTGCAAGGCTTGATCCACGATTCAGGGTGGTTTGAAACCTATGGTGTATATGCAGAGAACGAAAGTGCCTATTAGGTAAACAGAAACAGTACCTTACCCGAACATGTAGGGCAACGCACAGTAGTCGGGTGCAATAAACTCGCACTTGAGCAAATGTCGGTTTAACAAGTATTTCAGAATAACAAACTTTCAAAAATCTATGGTGGTTTTCCTTTGCATTCTATGCAAAAATGTTTGCTCTACGAAAAACGAATTTCGGAATAGCGAATATTTCAGTTCAACGAACTTGATCGGTGGACCCAGGATTACTGTTGTGATCAGTTCAACAAAGTTTTGTGCTCTGCAGTGCTGGCGTAGCTGATGGCCGCCGCCGCCTTTGCAGCAGCGGTGCGGTAGACAAAAACGAACCATGCGGTGCATATTTTCTTTTCTTTATTATTGGTTCCTTTCGGCCATCTTAGTTTTGGGTAACAACGGCAGTTTGTGCGCCCACTTACGTAATAAGTATAACGAAATGGAAGCGGTTGTCTCTCAGACAAATTGAAATACTTTCAGCGTCTGGGCAACGGTCAAAGGCAAGTGAATGTTGCGAAGGACTATCGGATGCTACCGTCGACGTTGTCAACGTTAGTGAAGCAAAAGTCGAAGCTTGAAAGAGAAACTGCGTTCAATCCCAACAGGGAACGGCTCTGCACTGAATATTTCAAGCCAGTGGACAGTGCCGTTGCGGTATGACTTCCTCACAGCAACTAGCTGCGCCAGAGGATATGCAAAAAAAAAAAAAAGATACTCTCTGGGCAACTTTGTTACTTCATGCGCTTTCAGAGCGCCGGTGCAAATGAAAATTATTGACTATTTTCAAAATGAGAAAGGCAGCAGCGTAACTGCAATACACTTTGTATATATCAATGTACATGACTCCATAAATTGCATTTCACCCTTTTGACTCAATGTATGCTGTGCCCTATGCTGTTCCATAATCCAGTGAATATATTCAGTTTAGTGGACTCCTAGTTAAGGGAACTATTTCTTTGAGTCCCTAGAAGTTTGCTCAAGTGGGAGTTTACTGTATAGAGTTCTAGAACTTAAACGATACTGGCTATTGAAGAATATAACAGGCAGCAAAACATTCACCACAACAGAGATCTTGAAACATGCATTGGTAGTCCAGCAAGTTATGTTTCAAAACAAATTTGTGCGCACAAACAAGAAAATTGCCCTTTTACCACACTATTGAGGCAAAGGCACTGGTAAGGCCTCATTCATACAAAAATTGATCACTAACCCGTAAGAATGTCCAGCAATAGGTTTCGTGGCACTTTAGATTCCGATCGTTGTATACACTTCTGATTTTATCCCTTATGGGAGGGGTGAGGATGAGAGCTTTCTCAAACAAAATATAATGGTGCAAGGTAACTAGTGTAGGTAAATGTTAAAGGGGTCATGAATCGATTCTTCAACTTCCTTCTTAGCTTTCCTCAACTTACAAATTGTGCAGTGTTACCAAAGGTACAGGGGCATAAGTATACCTCTAGCAGTTCAAGAGGAGGAAAAGGAGGAACTCCCCTCTTGCTCATGGCGCTTGGATCCTCATTTTTGTACTCGCACGTCACCATTCTCCCCCTAGGAAATTGGCCCTTGATGCTCGTCGCTCAACATTCAGACAAAAGTTGCTAATCCCCCCCTCCCCAGCCTGTGGCTTCCACAGTACTATGCACAACTAGCATATAAACCGGAATATAGGTCGAATTTATTCTAGAAATTGGACCTGAAAAAGTCGACCCTAGTCTTATATGACGGTCATTAGCGGAAAAACAAAAATAATCTCGCAACACTCAGTGCCTGAAGACGCCATTTTGTTTTATATTGCAATGGCCTAGCACTCGTCCACTTGTCACGATGGTCACGATTAACTTTTACTTGTGCTCCTTGGTTTGTTACATCTACCGCAGCAATAATGAGCGGAAGTAGAAGACAGTTCACAGTAGCCTTTTAGAACAAGGCAATCGCCTATGCAGAGATCCACCGGAATCTTGCAGCGCAGCGAGAGTTCAGTGTATCGGAGAAAAGCATATGCTACTGGCAAAACCAGAGACAAAAACCGGCGGCGTGCAGCAAGGCGAGGAAAACTTAATTTCGTGGAAGGACTGCAGTGTACCCCGAATTGGAAACAAAGGCGGCAAACTTTATTCGGGATCTGTGCGCCAGATCGATACCTGTGATGTCGGAGAGCATCCATATAAAAGGCGTTGAGGTTGCTCGTGCCTCCGAGCTTTCGAGGGCGCAATTCGAAGGGACGGCATCGTCCCTTTAAATTGTGTTAGTGAACTCGTCGTCGGACGAAGGC
Source organism: Ixodes scapularis (assembly GCF_016920785.2). Classification (NCBI taxonomy): domain Eukaryota; kingdom Metazoa; phylum Arthropoda; class Arachnida; order Ixodida; family Ixodidae; genus Ixodes; species Ixodes scapularis. The sequence goes on along the minus strand of NW_024609884.1, from coordinate 19,899,317 downwards.
TCTGAGGAATCTGAGTAGTAACACTCGCATACTTCCTGTTTTATTGAGTGCAAAACAATTAAATAAATCTGCCGTGTTTTCTCGTCCTTTCATATACTTGGACAATTTTGTCACCAAGGTAAGGTTGCGTTTTCTTGCCATAAAAACTTCTTTTGCATCTTGCAACTTGTAAATTAAGGGGTCGACCTATATTCCAGTTTATACAGTATCTTCCGTGCACCCCTAAGCCGACAGTGCTGTGGAAACTATGTGCTCGTTGGGCCGGTCACACTTGTATCTTCAGCCACATGATCACGCTCCCTTGCACATACCCACATATGCAGAATGGGGTCAGGTGATGATGGACAGGAGGGCGGGCGAGGTTTGTCAACTGAAGTCCCAATTTTTCAACCCCGCAAGGATGGTGAGAGATCTCACGGTAGCTGATGTTGGTTCTGAACCTTACTTTATCCCATTGATGTATTTCAATGTCTGTGTGGCAACAAGCTGAAAGAAAACTTGAAAATGAAGCACAGGTTGTCGATTGCTTGCTTCACAGAATAAATAGCCCAGCTCGCGTCCGATTTTGCTGCCCGTGGGACGCAGTTTCTTAGCAGAAAATCCCCTTTTTTTCGGTTCTCGTTCCTTATGGCGGAAAAACCCCAGTCGTCTGCTCTTGTTCCTCTCCCGAGTGATGCATGACGGGAGTGCATTCTGGTGCACACTTGATTCTCAAGGTGCAGCGAGTGCATAGACGTGTGGAGTGGCGACGCCGAAATGAACGCGTGGAGTGTCGGCCGAAACAAACATGCTCCATGTTGCGAGTGGGTACGCATGGGCACGAGTGCCCATGCATACATGTAGTCATACACTGTGCACGAGCATGTGGCTTCGACTTTTATCTTGTTTGCGTGCAGAAGTGGCTTCAACGGCATTGCAGAAATTACACTAGCCTTGACAATGAAGTACAAAAAGGTTTACGCCAAGTCTAGACACTGTTGCAAGATCACCGAGCCAGGAAACCTAAACCGAGCCACCACTAAATGTGTTCCGTTTCAAAATGGTGTAATTGGCAAGACTGAACCCGCCACCAAATGTGCTCTGCGGTAGAGCACAAAAGTACATCACCAGACATGAGTGTCCAAAATGTACTTACAATGGCTAGCGGCGCCTCATAAAAGTCATGCAATGACCCTCTGCTTGGCCACTTAAGCCACACGCAGTGCCGTGCAGGGTACAGGACGGCATCCATGGTGCAGTGATCCAGGGTCCCGCCCGTAGTGTTCCGCTGCTGCCTTGGACAAGGTGAAAGCCAGCTCACTGATGTCATGGTCCCCGGTACCTGTGGTGTGTAACCATTGTGTTTAAAGGTTATACAGCCACCGACCGATATTGCAGACCCGATGGGGATCGTGCAGAATTCCGAATAATTGAGCAGTATGAAAAAATGATTTTAGCCTAAAAATCACTTTATTATTACGACTTAAAACGCAAAGTTGCTGCAGCAAGTGATCGATGGTTTGCTGTACGGCATGGTACTGTATGGTACTTCGCATTTCAGCGACTCATTTTGTCACTGTATACAGACGAAAGCATTCGGACAAGTTACGCGCTCACGGCTGCACAATGCTCGCCAACTGTAGGGCCATTCGGTAGACTTTCCCCTCGGTGAAGGGCAAAGTCCGGTTTGTAAACGCTGTGCCGCTGGAATAAATGCGCAGATTGATCGCTACTTCCTTGGCGATACAATCGCTGCCTTCTCACGTCGACACACGGGAAATACCGCAAACAAAAGCAGACGCCGTCATGACTTTGCAAAGTAAAACCGGAGAGGCCAAGAGCAGAAGAATTGCTTAGAGTGCTGACGTGCTACGAGGCATCAGCAACCAAAACCTGCCATTTAAAAAAAATATATACTAGTTTCTTAGCAGGACGTGACGTCACGACAACTGACAGCAGTGATTGGCAGGCGGTGTGCATTCTTGCCACTGAATTCATAACCTGTCACCGAATGTAGTTTTTAAACATGGCAGATATAATCTGGCCTGTTTTCGTCCACAATGCTGCCGCCTAGTCTGTCGCATAAATTATTTTTGTTGCTAAGGGGCAATTGGGGCTTTACGTAAACATAGGCTGGACGTGCGTGTGGGAAAAATAACACGAATGACGGCCCCCAACATTGGCTCTTCAAACAAACTGCCAGAAAACAAAAAGGCCAATATGTCAACATTTTTGTCCTTTCCCCATTTTTGGTGGCTGTCGTGTCAGATTGAAGTATAAGTAACTAGTAAAATAAAAATAAATAAAAAAGTACATAACAAAAGGTGTAAATAAACTCTGTAGATATAATACCAGTCCCAATGGTTTAACAAAGAGGCTGGCTTTCTCAGAATGCCCCCCTCTCACTCGAGTCCGTATTGAATCTTAATATGAAGTTGCCCCGAAAAAGCTGCAGAAAATGCACATAGTGACAGAGCCCATAAAGACCACACCTGCCTTTCACATGGCCTTTCGAACTAGATGCAGTACAGGACGCAGAACGGTACCCATGGGCTAGCTGCAGCTGTAGCCCAGTGCTTGTAGTATCTCGCAGCTGATGGAAGGGAGGGAGGCCAGCTCCTTCATGCCGTGGTACCGGGAAAAACAATACAGATGAGCCACAGACGTCAAGCGCCTTGAGTATTTCTGTGCATCCACGAAGCCAATCTGGGACAGCAACGACAGAAAACTTCAGTAACACAGTGAACAAAAGAGTAGGCATGCAGGCGAGCTGTGAATTCTGAACACAGCTAAAACCCAAGGCACAAGAAAGCAGAAAGGAAGAGGCCTTTCCACTTCCTTGCATGTCGGGTTTGAGTCTCGCACGGGGTAGCAAAAAAGCAACAATACTAGCTCCCTAGTCTTTTTCTGCATCAAGAAGCCTTGGAACAAAGAAATCCTACTGGTTATTCATCTTGTTTTCTCTTCTCGGGCGGATTATAGTGCACGGTGCGGAAGCAAACTGCCTCGAAAGGGCTCAACTCACACTTCCAAGAAAATGATTGGCGAGCAACCTCTCCATTGTGTGCTATGTGCACTGTACGTTTTAAGCAGGTCTGTTTTCTGCTAACACAACAGCGGTAGGAATGTTACTTGTGTCGAGCTGGAGAAGCCATAGTGGGGGCTACCCCAGCTACGCCCACGCTGGCTCTAATGGCGGTTATGTGCAACGCAGACAGCTTTCCCCATTTCAACCGAGTGCCTAGGCAGACACAGAAGCAGCCACATAAGACGATCGAGGGAAGACGCAGAGTTGTACAGGCGAAGAGGGAACGACATAGTGTAGCGAGCTTTTTAGTCCAGGCTATTCCTCCGAGAAATGCAGTCGGTGGAAATGTATGTCAGTTGTTCTTGCCATTAATTTAGGTAACGAATGCAAACATTATACTATTTTGCATCTTTTTCTACTGCAATGCTGGTCACCCGCAACGAAAAAACGCCAGAAACTGAAAGAAAGTCTGGTTGCAATGTTAACACGGACACCAAGTCCACCAGGAAAAGCCATCTGTGCCATCCACCTGTTCATAAGCGAGCTGGAGTTTATCAAAGCACAACCGAGACTCTCTCGGGAGTATTTGGTTCCTTGTCACTAGTTATTGAATGAAAACACAGTGCAGTGTTGATTACTTACTGTCAGCGCAGCCTTGCCACTAGCACTGCTGTCACTCGGGTGGCACATATTTCGCTGGCACGACATGGCCTGCGAGCCACATATATCCCTAAAAGGAAGCTGCATAGAATGCACTTACCGTGGCTAGCGTCGCCGCCCAGAGAGCTTGCACAAAACCTCCGCATGACACGCAGTGCAGTTCAGAACAGAGCAGCACTGGCTAGCCAGTTGCTGCGAAGGCTTGCAGTGCCTTGCTGCTGCAAGTCACCTCCTTCATGCCTTGTGGTACCCATCAGTTTCAAAACAAACGCTGATGAACCACGACCAGCCATCACCTGTAGCACAAGGGGGAAAAACATATGAATGTGCAGTCTCCTATCTGTTTGCTTTTGTCTAACGTCTCTGAGTTTTCTTTGAGAAGAAAACAGCAATGACACTTCTTTCACAGTAATGTGCAAAAGAAACAAAAACGGCTCGGTTATTATACTGCCTCGTAAGTTGTGTGCAGCAAAGGCACGGGTGCGAGGGCACAGCTCTGCAGAATGTCCTTTTGCGCGGGTACTCGTGCAAAAAAGGCGCTTTTTACTGTCATGTGCTCGGGCCTGCGCCTCTGCTGCACACAACTTATGATACAGAGTGTATAGCACGCCTCCGTGAGCACTCGCGTACGGCGAGAAATCCATGATATCCAGGGTACGATAGCAGGAAACCTCGCAAGGGTGCACGAGGCTGCAAGTGCGCCAGAATGTGCAACTGGAGGTGGTGACAGAATGACATAGTTTGAGAACATGAGTTTACTTGGGTCAAAATATAGAAGCGAAAAACGTAACTTCCTTGCCGGCTGATGTTTGGAGCCATCGGAGCACGATCAACTATTTGTTGTGATCGGGGTATTACGATCGGACGCGGGTTGGTAAAGATTTGAAAAACCCGGAAGAATAAAACCTGTTGGGGGCGAAGACAGACAGCGCAGTTCCTTGTTGACATGGGATGTAATATCAAACACATTATTCCGCCGGATCAAACGTTTTTGTTTAATCAGGCTTAGCTCGGAAGTCTGCCGGCAGGTCTGGGATGCGGTTTTTAGAGCTCTTTTGGCGGGCTTTCAGGTTTCTGCGATGCGTGTTTTCATCGTGAGCACAGGCTCAAACAATAGGCACCGGCGCCAAATGTATTTGAAACGAAGAAGCAGCTCGGACACGTGGAACGAACACATCGAAATCACATCACAGGAAAACGCAAATCACTCACCTTTTGTTCGACGATGGTTCGCAAGACACGATTCAAATCGACGACACTCGATTCGGTCACGATATTCAGGTAAAGCGGGTAAAGGACGCAACAACGTAGGCCTTGCCGTTCCTAATAACTACATAAATACGACGATACGACACGATATCAAACAAAGGAGTCGGAAAAACGCAATCTGAAGCGCAGAAACGCGGTCCCGCGGTTGCAAAAAGCAAGAAAATAAACAAAATAAAAAAAAACTAATACGTCAACAAAGTAAAAATAAAAAAAAGTTTCCTCGCTAAAAACCGTGACGTCAGAGAAAACAAAACAAACAAAAACAAGCAAAACAAAATTTCTTTGTCACGTGACGTTATATTTGTGACGTCACTTCCGGTGACGTCGGGTCACGTGACCTGCCATTATTTCTCCTCCGAATCGCTCGTTGCCAACGTACGCAAATTTGACCACACGTCACATGACCAAACCAAATACGTGACGTCACAGGAAAGATGGCAGCGCCCATGCAGCGGCTGGCCCCAGCTGGGCCGGAGCTTGTCGGATGCTTTGTTGGTTGTCGTTCGTCTCGGCGAGTTGATTTCAGACGCGGAAGCCGTCATATGAGGCCGGTCGAAAGCGAGTTCAGAGTTCAGCGTGGTGTTTGACGTGGGTATAACGTGAAAATACGGAGAAACGGTGTGCATTTCGCTGGTGACCGACCGGGATATTGCCACGGAAGAGACAATCTGACCTACGTTGCTGAAACCTCGGATTGATTCGGATACCGCTAGGATAAAATTTAAGGCGACGTTTCTGTGCTCTCGTTGACCATCGGAATCTTCGAGGTTTGCAGTGAAGCGTGTGCAATATATTTGGATGCGCAGTTTAGCGACGGAAATTGCCTGAGTCGTGCTTGGCGGTGTGCAATCGCGGTGCAGCTTCGATCAAATGACCGAGGGCTCACTTCGGTTGTGCGGCGCACCGGAAGGCTGCCTTGAAGCTGGTAGTTCCCGTGCCGTGCTGAATGATGCTGTGCTGCTTACAAATTGTTCCGGCGTAGAAGTGCACTTTCACGGAGCACAGGTGTGCGGCGCACCGAAGAGCTGCCTTCAAGCTGGTAGTTCCTGTGCCATGCTTTAGGTGATGCTGTGCTGCTTCCGAAATTGTTCCGGCGTAGACGTGCACTTTCACGGAGCACAGGTGTTGCAGTTGGTATTGATCCCGCTGGTCTGTCGCACGTTTCGTCAACACAAACGTTTCATCCACACTCGTTACGCGAATTGCAAGCTGTCCGGACATTTCACCGAGCCTGTTACGTACCCAGCTCACGCCGCTTTGTGGCAACAGTCTGCAGTGGCTCATTACCAGAAAAGTGGTCCCACATCCATTTCAGTTCAGTTTGTCCACGGCAGTCGCCAAACCCCGAAGGAGAGGATTTATTCGGACAGAATGCCACTTAAGCAATGCAGCTTCTTCAGTGGTCAGGATAGATTCTCTTCTGCTAGTTTTGTTATACTGTCGCGGATCCTTGTTCCAGTCCTATCTTCTATCAATATTCACTATTCTGGGACACTGCAGGTCATGCTCAGCTGTAATCGTATGTTCAGGTGGAGGTACTGGGCACTTTACCCGTAGCCCTTCACTCTGTGTGAACCCGGCGGCTCTTCAGCCGAGTTACCCGATAATGGGACACGGCTGGCGGACTATTCTGCGTCTTATACCCCTATCGAGCCGTAGGCAAAGTCCTGACCCAAGCCTGGCAGAACAACTGCAAGACGATTGAGTACCACAAGGAGTAACCTCGGAAATACACCACGAAGCACCTGAAATCCGAGCCAGTTGCTGCTACCAGGAAAAACCACCGGAATTCGGTCTCGTGTCAGAAAATCCGAAGCTGACTAAGCCAACAATGACAAACCTGTAGCAGCAGACCGTGTCCCCTCCCACCATTGTTTGCATGCCCGTCGCAAATCGCACTCCGACGCTTTTTCACGCAAGCTGTATGAAGACGTCAAGGACTGGATTGAACAACATGACAGTGTCGCCCGCCACATTGGGGGGACAGACAACCAGCTCCTGCAGAACCTATACTTCTCGTGAAGGAAACTGCCGGCACTGGTCTGAGAACCATGGATTTTCCTTAACGTCATGGGAAGTTTGCAAGATCAAGCTGAAGCGCGCATCCGTCAGCCAACATCAACGAAAGAGAGCCGCATTCTTGATTCTGTCCAGGACACTGCCCCAATGAGAGCGCCACCGCACTCGTGGAGGATCTTTTGCGCAACAACAGTCGAAGTGTTCATATCACTGAGGCTTCCAACATGGAATGTGCACTGCATGCCCGAGCCTGCCACTATGAACAACTTCCCGGCGTCTCGACACTCGAGTTGTCCAGCTACTACTTCGACGCCAGCCTCCCAGGCATCCACGACATCACCCACGACGTTGTCTGGGAGGAGATCAGGAAGCTACTTCCTGCCATCAGTTGCCCGGCTTTTATTTTGATTGCCGAGATTGTTTCGGAACAAGTTTGACAGGTATTTCAACCGAGACTTTTGCGAGCGAAGCGGCATCTGACAAACCAAGGGCAACTTACGCCACAATGGCACGACGACCGCCACCGGCTGCCCCTTAGTATTCAATGCCAATTCAATGAGACACTCTAACGCTGAAGCATTCCCGACATTGTGTGTAGGACTGTGCTCAACAATGTACACCGAGGAAAACGTAGGTGATGCGAGGGTGCGACCGAAAACCACTTTGCTACCACTGCATTAAGCCTACCATGTCTACCAAAGCAGCCCGTACCAATGAATTGGTTGGCGAGGGTTCGTGCCAAACGACCCTCGATTACGTCTCGAGGAGCGACCACGGGAGATTAAGGATTACCTTCGGCGACCTTTGTCCCTGATGCCGAAGGTGCTGAATCGAAGATTCTGAATCCCTGATTACCCCAAAGCTCCTCATGTCCATCACCTCAACAAGAGGTAAGCACGACAAAGCAGGTGAGCGGCGATGCAGTGACAGTGGATTTGGTGTCGGTTGTCGTCCAAGGACAGTACCTAAAAATTTGCTGACACCAATTTTCTGTGTCCACTCCACGAAGCACACAATTTCCAACTTTGAGGGAGAATGCCCCTGAGTGACTTGAAGGAATAGAATGGTTGGTTGCTCTCAAAAGTGAACTGCAAGCATCACCAGACTTGGATAGCAAACAAAAATTGTTGCCAGCTTTCAAGTCAACGGTACAGCAAAAGGCACAGCCACGTAAGCAATACATGCCCGAACTTGCTACATTGATGCCGAAAACTACCAGGAAAATTTTCGGATTAGAAGCCAGCCCTGCAGCTTCAGTGCACATGACGTATGATTACAAGACAGCATCAGTCGGCCAAAGTTGCCACTCGACCAAACTGAACTCCGACGTGCCAGGAGCGTCATCCGACAACAAGGTCCACAGGTACTACGACTGAACGCCTGACACGAGACTGTCGCAGAAAGAACTCGTTATGGAACCATTTACTAAGAATCAATAATTTTGTAATCAAGTGGAAATAAACATATTTGATACACTAACCAGGTAAACATATTTCCGCTTGCCTTCATGCCTTGAGAGTCTACACACCGAGAATTGTGTTCACTGCACGCTCTGGACCTTACGAGGACACTCGCATCTCTGACCCTTCAATATTAATTAATGGGACATACCAGACTGGCAGACTTGTAGCATGGGGCTGCACTCGTTCAACCTTTCCTGAACATGTGGTGCATCCGAAAACCAACTCCAGTGATGTGAAAATGTTATTTAATAATTTATTCCCTCCAGGGGCCTTTGTAGGCATTCCAGAGAGGATACTTAAAACTACACACATGATAATAACATTAAAGCACACTGCTGTAACTTGTTAATTGGAAAAACAAAGACCGCTCTGAGCATATAGTTTAATAGTATGTGTTGATGCATTGTTATATAGCAGGACGCTTCCTATACGTATGACACAATAGACCCTTTGCAGAACCCCATCAAGCAACACAACTGTCACCATTTTTTTCGGCGTAAAGCACACAAATGGGCCCCAGTTCACGTCGAACACTAATGCAGCATTCGAGTCCAATAGGTGCTGAGCCGAATTCACAGGGATGGCAGACATAACATTCTTGTCGAACAAATGCCTAAAGTATGAAAGCCTAGGGTAATTACAGTAGTAGCTACTGTAATTTGTTTTATCAGAATTTGGCAGACGGCAAAGGCTACGGTCTCGGTGAGTCAGTACACACATTGGAGAGAGACACATGACAACATATCACCAGAGTGCTCGTCTGCACAGATTTATCACACACCTTCGCTCCGTGTCTCTGATTTGCTCGAGGGGGCTGTGGCAGTTGGCCTTTTCCAAGTTACGGTGATGTATTGAAGAGACCGAAAGGAATGGTAGTCAACATTTTTCAACAAGACTGCTCTCCAGGCAAGGGATGAACACAAATATGAATCATCTTATCCAGGTAATTAGAACAATTAAATAATTGACCGACTAATACAACGCACTCTTGATGGAAAAGAGTATAGCTGCAATAAATCCTACAAAACAGAAAAAATGCGCAGTTAATCTATGCATGCACCAAAACAGTTGTTCTTATAGCAAGTCGAATAGCTTTGAAGCAGGTGCCTGCAACGATTTATTCTTCCCCATACTCAATAAAACGCCATCCTCGTAGCTGAAAATAAGGCTGCACTTCGCACTCACACACACACACAAAAAAAAAAAAGGAAGAAAAGCGATCGAATGTACAATCGTGGATTAGCACAAAAGGTTAAAATCGCAGGAGCTTCCTCGCTAAAAGTTGCTATGGTTGTTCGGTGACGGAGGGCTGAAACAACTTCCCTTAGGCCCTAACGCGACGTATACATTTCGCGTAGATTCTCAGATATTTCAACGTTCAAACAAAGCTAAGAGAATGCAAAAATTTCATGTTAAAAGCACTCAAAGTTCTATCGGTCCTCGGACACATCCCGCAATCCGAGCACCGGTACGGCGATGCAGAGCTGATGCTGTCTCACAGGCGTTAATATCCAGATGATCCAGAGCGATCTTGCGCAAAAACGGTATAAAGTCGCATTCCTTCATATTTTCACATTATACCTGCGTCAGCGAGCACGAAGAAGCCCGAAGTCGTCGGAAAGCAGCTGCACATCACGGCTACCGCGCACCGAACAAACTCGCATCCGCCAGCTCTGGGCGCTGCCATCTTACCTGTGACGTCACGGCTCTTGGGAGGTCACGTGACGAGTGGTCACATTTGCGTAAAATATGGCGGCAACCGGGGGGGTGCCACTTCCGAACTTCCGGTTTATCACTCTAAGCCCCTCTACCTCGTTGGGCCCGCCCTATGGGAGAATACATGGAGATCGACATAACACGGCTGATTAAAAAAATAACGGCGAGTTCACACTTTTCAAAACTAGCCTGTCGTGAAGTTAGTAAAGCGCTGAACACTTTATCAAAGTTTGAATAATATCGGATGCGTGTGCAAATTTTGAGAAGGCAATTTCCAGGGCAATGGCGTTTGAAGCAGACGATGTTTGCTCGCAGCGGAGATGGGCTTTTCGGGTTGGCCGGAGTGGGTCACGTGAATGGTGTGACGTCGCCGTGTCGTCTGCTGCATGATGCCGCTCAGGCAATTTTTTAAAAAAAGTTACGTCCTTGCATGGCACAAAACTTATCGCAAATTATTCTAAAATGTTTCATTATTATGTCAAAAATGATTGCCATTCCGTACATCCCCACAAAACTGAAGGAACAACGATTTTCTCACGTTCTCCATGCATTTCTGACCGCAGTTGGAACCTCCGGGCGTTCGCCGCTAGTCGCCGAGAGACGGCGTTCTAGATTGCGCTACTCTGCTCCGAAGGAGCTATATAGTGCTCTATCTGATCTCTACGGTAGTCACGGTAGTGGCTGCTTTGGCTAGCTGGATGCATAACTCTATGGCTGGATGCTGCCGTTTCCAAGTTTCGAAATGCGCGTTTTCCTCCTCCTTTTACAACGCTCTGTGCTGGCGGCCATAATTTTTTTTTTTATCTTGAAATTAACGTTTTTAAAGAGACTCCAGCAACGTCGCAGTTTTATCATGGTGCATTATAAACATTGTGAATTAAATACGCTTGGACGTGTTTCAAAATTTACTCGATCTCACTCCAGGCCTTTGCGTTCGAAAACCAACCCACTTCCAGCACTTCCAGCGCTTCCAGCGTCGCCAGCGTCGCTCTATCGGCTCTATCTGTGTTATCACGTGACACGACCCGCCGGAGTAGCTCGGATCTTATTTGGGTAAAATTTCCTACTTCGTTGAAAATTTAGAACACACCTTTCGTAATCAATCATTTACAAAAAATATAGCGAATTAATTAGCGCACTACCTTTATGGCGGAGTAGCAAAGTTTAATGGTGGAATGCATTTTTGCTGGTTTTGCTTGGAATAGCCGGGGAGCAGTACGGCAGTACCGGCTGGCGCGGTTGAAAGCCGGTCGTCGTTCGGAAATAGTTTCTTCTTTGTACGAAAAAAAAAAAAAAAAGGCGCCAACATGTCGGAGATTCTTCTGAGTAAGAAATTCTGAAGGGATCCTGCCGTGCGCCTGGTATGCCTTCCCTTGCTGAACTTTCGCGCGACGTCAGTGGTATTTGTGATGCAAGTCGCCACGCACGCCCTTTTGATTGTGCATGCGTGCTATCAGCCGTGTAGCAAGGCTTGCTACCCCTCGGACTCCGTGTGCGCTGGATAGCCCTCTAATTTGCACGGAGCCGACGTCCCTGAAGTAGAGTCAAGGTGGTCGACACGTCTCCACAGCGAATCTCTTGAACGAACAGCTGTGCAAGAAGTCCGCAGCTATGGAGAACATCATCACCTCACCGAATGACACGAGGTCGTACCGGGTGATCACCCTGGCCAACGGTCTCACGGCTCTTCTAATCTCGGACCACAAGGTGAGGGCACCGTCCTCCCACCATTCTTCGTCTTCACCCAACTCATCTCAAAGAGTAAGCCACGAGCAGCTATCAGTGGTCGAGGAAGCTCCTAAGGATAATGGCTGCGCGGTAAGCTGTTTACCGCTGCCACCAAAGATCAGCATCGCGTCCTCTATTGCGAATTACATCACAGAGAGAAAATACGAAGACGTCAGTCATGATAATAAGAGCCATGGGCCGGACGTGTCGGCAGGGCGTTCATGTTCTCCAGATTCTCTCTTGCCACTTTCCGACGAAGGTTCTTCCGACGAGAGCGCTAGCGACGATGAAGACGCCAGTGGTCCCGACTCGGAGATGGAAGGTAACAGCGACACGGAATCGGGCCATCCTTCTCAATCGGAAAGCAAGCCCCTCAATACTAAGAAGGAAAAGATGGCAGCAGCCGCTCTCTGCGTTGGAGTCGGGAGCTTCCATGAGCCGAAGCATCTGCAAGGTCTTGCACACTTTCTCGAACACATGGTGTTCATGGGCAGCGAGAAGTACCCACGAGAAAACTACTTCGATGCCTTCCTTAACAAGTATGGCGGAAGTGACAATGCATATACTGAGTGCGAGAAAACTGTCTACAAGATGGAAGTTCATCAAAAACATCTTGGCCGGGCCCTCGACATTTTTGCTAACTTCTTTGTTGCACCGCTTATCAAGGAGGAGAGCATGGAAAGAGAACTTCAAGCCATCGACAATGAATTCCAACTGGTGCTACCATCAGACTCCTGCCGTCACCAGCAGCTCCTGGGAAGCATTGCTCATGAAGCACACCCAATGCGGAAATTTATGTGGGGGAACACCAAGTCTCTGAAGGAGGTTCCTCTGACCGATAATGTTGACGCTCATGCTGCACTAAGAAGTTTCTTTGAAGAAAACTACAGCCCTGAGCTTATGACACTGGCTGTTCAGTCAAAGCATTCTTTGGATGATCTGGAGCAGATGGTTAGCAAGATCTTCTCTGCTATCCCCAAAAGGACAGCCAAGAGTGAGTTGACAGGTTTCCTGCCTCGTGAGCCTTTCCCATTGGAACAGTTCACAAAACTGTACAAGGTGCAGCCAGTGAAGAAGGTGAACAACCTGTCAGTTACTTGGGCATTGCCATCCTTACTCCACGAGTACAAGACCAAGCCTCTTGAGTACATTTCTTATGTTGTGGGCCATGAAGGTGCTGGAAGCATCCTGGCATACTTGCGAGAGAAGTCGTGGGCTCTCAGCTTGGTTGCTGGCAATGAAGGAACTGGTTTCCATCATAACTCTACTTGCTCGCTGTTTAATGTTACCATTTCTCTCACAGAGGACGGTCTAAAGCATATCGGTGAGGTGTTGACTGCTGTATTTGGCTTTCTTGCCATGGTTCAGCGAAAGGGTCCAATCGCGAGCATTTTTGATGAAATTCGTACTGTCTCGGACAACAACTTTCGCTGGTGCGAAGAAGAGAGCCCCTTGGACTATGTCGAAAGGCTCTGTTCAAACATGCAGCTGTACCCTCCTCAGCATTACCTTCTTGGCGAGACCTGTCTTTTCGAATATGACCCAGCAATAATTCAGAGCTGCTTGGATATGCTGGTTCCTCAGAAGGCAAACATCATGATTATCTCTTGCCGGTACCAGAAGCAAGGAATCTGCACCCTGAAAGAGCCGTACCTAGAAACACAATATTGTGTGCAAGACATTCCGCAGGAATGGATATCCGCATGGGCTAACTTGACGCCGGATCCCTACTTCGACGTGCCCCAGCCGAACAAATACATTGCTACTGACTTCAGCCTGAAAGAGGAATCTGATTATCAGTCTGAACTACCTGTCCAAGTGCATGAAACTGGATGCTACCGGTTGTGGTACAAAAAGGATACCAAGTTTAATGTTCCTAAAGCGTGTATCTACTTTCAGCTTATCTCTCCTGTCATGTACATGTCACCAGAGAATGCTGTTCTCATGGATCTTCTGGGAGACATCCTGCTTCAAAACATGAGTGAGGAGACAAATGCAGCTGTGTGTGCTTCCCTTGACTTCTCCATCTCTGTCCATGAAAATGGCCTAACCATACGTGTCATAGGTTTCAATGAGAAACTTCCTGTTCTTTTTGATGTCATCTTGCATCATTTGGCCAACTTTGAGGTTAAGCAGGAGCTATTTGACAACCTCAAGAAGCACTTACACAAGCGGTACTACAATGACTTCATGAAGCCATCGCGTCTCTCTACAGACACACGTTTTTCTATTTTGCACCAGTGCCACTGGTCCCACATAGAGAAGCGCACCATCATCAAGGATGTGACAGTCTCATCATTGTTGTCCTTTGTGAAACTGTTCAAAAACCACCTCTTTGTTGAAGGGCTGGTTCATGGCAACATGACTTCATCAGAAGCTATTTCTCTGGCAGAGCTCGTGGTGAACAAACTTGACTGCAAGCCACTGCCTTCCTGCATGATCCCTGAGGCAAGGGTGATGAAAATCCCACATGGCAACTACTACTGCAGGGTAGCCTCGTTTAATCTGGAAGACCCCAATTCTGTCATTGTCAACTACTACCAGCTGGGGCCAGGTGATGTGAGTCAGCACGTGCTTGTTGAGCTCATGATCAACTTCATGGAGGAGCCATGCTTTGACACGCTGCGAACAAAGTCCCAGTTGGGCTACGACGTGAACTGCTCCAACAGAAACACCAACGGCATTGTCGGATTTACTGTCAGTGTGTCTTGTTCGGCTGAGAAATTCACCTGCACCTATGTGGACCAGCAGATCGAGGCATTCCTGGGTATGTTTGCCAAAAAGATGACCGAGTTAACCCAGGAGGAGTTTTCTACTCAAGTTTCATCACTTGTGAAGCAAAAGAACTGCTCGGACCTTTACCTCCAAGAAGAGTCGGACCGACACTGGCAGGAGATAGCATCCTTTGACTATCTCTTTGATCGACTGCACCGGGAAATTGAGTTTCTCAAGAACCTGTCACTGGAAGAATTCAAGAATTTTTGCAAGATTCTGCTTCCACTTGACCACCGCACAGAACCTCTACGACGGAAGCTTTCCATCCAGATTGTCGGCTATGGTGAAGCTGCAATTGCAGAGTCCAAGCCTTTTGGATCACTCTCCTTGGAAGCGTCATCTTCAACCACTGTGGATGTCGAGGACAGCTCAGTCAATCGAGCACTTTCTTTCGAGCGGTGCATTGAGCAGATGCATCATGTCCATCCCTGGAAGCAACCGAAGCAGTCTCCTGAGCAAAATGGCAACGATGACAGCAGCAGCGAGGACATCACATACTTGCTGCAGTTTCTGGAATCTGCCGTGAAAATTGAGGATTCAACATTCATTGGGGATGTGACATTGTTCAAGCGACAACTACCCGTGTACCCATTTGTAAGAGTAGACTCGTAGTGCCTTTGTCTGGAGCTGCACCAGTGAAATATGTCTGACTGTGGTCTATATTAGTTTTTCTCAATGAACTTTGTCAATGAATTGTTTGTGCTGCTTTTCAGAAAAGCTACAGGGTCTACTTTTGCTCCTGTTTGGTATTTGAATAGCATGAATGAAATAAGGTGCCTCTTGAGTGAGTGATAACTTGCTTTAATTAATGGGTTTATACATTTCTTCTTAGTTTCTACCTACACTGTGATTTGTTTGTACTTACAAAGTGTGCCTATTGTATTGTAAAAGAAACGGTAGCATTTCAGATCTATAGGCATTGTCTGACTCATTGATTTTGTCGGCAGGGAAGTTTGAACTATGTTTCTAACCACAAACAGATGGTGTAGCAGATTACAATCGACCAAGGAGTGCTTGTATGTTTGCTTTTTCTCAGTTTAAATGTGTGCTCTATATTGGTGTTTTGAAATATAGGGTTATTTGTACTTTTTAATAGGACAATTTTTTTATATTTTTTCACATAAGTCAAATAAAGTTTATAGCTTGGAAGTGCTTTGTGGTTACAGAGTGCACAATCATTGTCAGTAGCACTAAATTTTCTGGATAGTTGGGAAATTTCACACCTAAGTGTTGTGTGCAAGACTACAAATTAGTAGAAAGCTCAGTTATCGAAGTCTGAACTTACTGTGCTCGAATTTGCGGATAATCTACTGTTTAATATGTCACTGGGAGGTGACAAGTGCCTGCATAACTTGTCATCTGGAATGGCTGCTTAATTTGCTTATAAAACCTACAAGCAAATACATCAACCATTTGGGATTGATGTATTTTCTTGTGGGTTTTATAAGCAATTGCAAATGACAAGTTATGCAGTTACCTATCATGTTCGCCCATTTAAGCACCTCCAGACGTCAATTGAAGCAGTTATGTTGCCTCCGACTCTCTTTAATATAAAATACTCAAGTTTGTTTAAAAATGACAACAATTGTAGCCCGCTTGACTTCCAACCAGAGCATCGAGCAGGCATTGCTGGAAGGCTAATGAGATAGGGAAATAACCGCCCGAGTGCCCGTGAGCAGTACGAAATTAGCTTTAAAAATTTCCAGGCGGACAAATATAAAGCAGTTTAGCGGACAGAAGGCAGACACTTGCAGCTCTTCAAATTAGCAACAGTTTTATTATGACGGCGGGAAAGAAAATAGCAGGAAAAATAAGAGAACCGAAAAGTGATAGGAGTGGATAATTCCTTGGATTATATAATAAAAAAAAAAAAAAAGGAACATTGACTTGGCCGGCGCTAGGAAAACATATATGGCAATGGATGTATTTTTGCATCAATACCTTTGGTTAGCAAGAATCCTTTTAAAAAGCAAACAGTACACGTAGGATGAAATGCTAGGAATGCCTACAGCATGCGCTCAGTGCCTTCCCGCTGTGGCTGTGCATACTTGAGGTGCCTGTGTTATGGAAGGCAGGAAGATGCAAGAAGCTCGTGCTGGCTCGTAAACAAAAGACAAGGTTACGAAGGTTGAACGAGAAAAGAAAGGAGGTGGCTAGAATTGATTTCCGGGTGATAATTGGAAGATTATAGAAAAAGAAGGAGCTTCAGAAAAATTACTTGATAAAAACAAAAATGCTTTAACGAAAGAAAAAAAAATCTTATTTCTTAAGTTTTTTTTATTATATTTTATTGGTTTCCTATTCCCCGAAGCACATTTTTCTATATTTGTTTACAGACTATTATTTTCAAGGCTCCTTCTTTCTTTGTAACCATTTAATTTATATGTTTTCCTTTGAAATTGTTTATTAATGCACTTTCTTTAATACCTTTTGCCAAATTACCCAAGCATCAGGGATAATACTGGGAAAGTAGGCGCACGCGCTGCATGCGCGCGCGCGATTTGTCGGTATAAATTATTCGAAGTAAATAATCAAAATGAGGTCTTGACAAATGCCTTGCAAAGTGCCATTTTTTTCTTTTTGCGTTAACAGTTAATGCTATGGACGCCAGGCGCGTGTAACTACACTCGCAGCATGGCGCTTGGGTAATTTATCTTGCTTTCTTTTCATAATACCCTACCCTTGTTCTTTCCTCGGCATTACACTCAAGTGACTTTTGTTAGTCTTTTTTTCCACTCGCCCTCATCCTTTGCACTATTGATGTTTTATAATGTTCCACCAGTTCAGCCTAGAGCCACTCAGTAAGTGCGACCAACTTGCCTATCAGAATATTTTGGAATAGCAAGACTTCCGCGGGAAATTTCTGTGATTCTCCACGTTCGAACGTCTTGATCTTCCGCTTCTCCACAGTGCACCAGAGTGTGGCGGAGAAACCACCTCAGCAAAACAAGTTACCGTTCGTGATTTTTTTTTTTTTTTTGGCAATTAAGCCACAGCTATATGGCAGTAATATAAGTGCTGCGCCAAGGTGCCATTTTTGCTAAGAATTGTGCCACACCTGCGCCGAGATAGGCAAAAAAAAAAAAATCGTATTCTTGGTCGACTCTAATATTGAGAGAAGCAGGAGGAAAGGAAAAGTGTACAAATATCTATTTCAGAGCGTCTCTACTCACTGTATAGTTTGTTTTACCTTAGGTCAGAGTACAGTCGAATGCTCGAACACATACCACCAAAAACACAAGCTAAAAAAGCAAGTCACGGAACATTCGCTGCACTTGATCCGTTTAGTCGATAAATGACTACTTACAGGAAGATGGACGAATGCCATGATGTCGCGCTTTGACGCTGGTTGATCCCGTTCGCTCGTAACATAGGCTGCAATTTAAATTAAGATGAAACGAAGTATTGAGAGTGCTCCTCAACTGCGCTGGTTGGTTGATGCGCTGGCGAATTGATCGCCGACATCGTCTCAATTTCTAGACGATGTCTGCGATGTGAGGAGCTAAAAGTTGTGAGAAGTGATAAGACAGAACCAGGGTCTTGTACTCCTGATGAGTTCACTTAATTATCACGTCTGCCGCATGCGTCCTTGCCGCCTCTCACCTGCGCACGCGTGTCGAGCTTCACCTCTTTGCACCAAATCTGTTTTCTTTTTTTTTTTTTTAAGGCGAAAGTTTTATATGTTCCATTACGGGAAAAGGCGTCGGCGTTCTGCCTGAAAGATGGCCATAAAAATACGCCATCAAGCACGCGCCGCTCAAGGTCAAAGCGGGCGCGCCTCAGAAATAAAACACAAAGAAAAGCACAGCGACGGAGATGCTTCGTCACGGGCGCCTGCGCAGTGGGGGATGTCACCGCCGGAGCGCCGTGTGCACCGAATACATACACAGCGAACGCAATACCGGAAGAAACAACTTGAATACGTGTAGAAACATCACTCGAAAACATTTCACCCGCGGGACTCCTTCGCATTCCGGCACGTAAACAATCTCAAGTGTCTTCGCTTTTATTATTATATATATTTTTTTAAATAAATTTATTTTGAAAGTAAAAAAAAAAAAAAATCTGCGCTGAAAAAACAAAAAATGTGGGTCTATACTGTAAACGACTAAATTTTTGCGAGGACCCAATTTTCGCGAATAGCCTAAAATTCGCGAAAAGTACGTCCCGCGAAAAATTGGGGCAATATCTGAACGCTACGGGAGCTACACTCGATTCGCGATAATTAGAACCCGCGAATAATTTCAAATTTTCAGCTTTGTCCCGATTCGCGAAAATTTGAGCCCGCAAAAATTAAGTCGTTTACAGTATTTGACTAAGTGGTAGTCAAGGTTGTTCCCGTGCAGCTGTCGATCGGAATAACAGCGAACTTTGACTTCACTGTGGTTTCAACGCCCCTAAGGAGCAGTGTCATTTGCCGAAGTGTTGTCGCCAAGGGTATTCATGCCAACTACTGTTCAGCAGGGTAACATGCCTTCTTTTATTGCAGAAATATAATTCAAGTTCCTAAATGCATGGCTTGATGATGTTATTCATTTAACAGATCCAGAAGTCTCGGCTCCAGGGCTTGCCACATCCAGTCCGCTTAATTCAGGTATGTCAACAAATTAAAAGTAAGGTTTTCAAAGCATTTTGCATTTATTTAACAAATGGGACCTTGCAGGTTCACGATCGTCCCCGCCATGGCCCTCAACCTCCACTGCTGCTCAGCAAGGTACTATAGAAGTTAAAAAATTATTTGGATTCATTTATTAATTAAGTATTTCTCATAGGGCTTCAATCCCCAGACAAAGCTCCAAGGAAATCTCGGAGCCTGTGCGCAGGGAGTACACCCCACGTACCCAGAGAGTAATTACGCGACTTCGCTTGTCGAACTCCCTGTTTCGGCAAATGCTCTGCAGGGCCAATGAGAGGCAAGACCGACTCAAGCAGCTTTCAAGAGCCGAGTTGGTGAGAAATGCTTCGAAGTACCTACGAAAAGAAGCCCTTGAGATCTTCCGGGTACAGCTCTACCTCCAGCTACTGAGCAAGTTTGGGAGAAGGTGGCCAGACAGTTTTAAGCCTTTTGCTTTAAACCTCTACTTTCACAGCCCCGAGGCTTACAAGTACCTGGCCAAATGATTGAGTTTGCCATCTAAGAGATCTGTTCAGACCTGGCTATCCGGCATAGCCATCGAACCAGGTCTCATACTCAGTTCTCGACACGGTCAGGAACAACATGAAGGACTGGCCTTTAAAGGACCGTGTGTGCACGATGCTGTTTGGCGAGATGTCGCTCAAACACAACTTGTACTACGACGTAAAGTGAGACTTGGTTCATGGCTATGCAGACAATGGAACGAAGAGATCATCTGAGATCACAGGTTGTGGTTCTGAGGTTGTGGTTGTGGTTCTGTCTGGTGTGTCGAAACAGTGGATACAATCCCTTTTATTCATCCTTGTATCCAAAACGCTGAACCCTGAAGATCCAGAAAAGATTATTAACATAATTGAGGACCTGGGGTCTGGTGGAGCTCTGTTTAAGACTGTGATCTGTGACCAGGGTGGGAGCAACCGCACAATGGCTACCCAGCTTGGAGTGACACCTGATCATCCTTTTTTCATGGTGGGGATGAGAACGTCGACTTCATGTTTGACACACCACATTTGCTCAAGTGCACTCGGAATTAAGGAAAGGAAACCTCAAAATTGGCAGCGAAATTGTGAAGTGGTCATACATTCATGAAGTTCATTCAAGCTCCCACCGTCTGAAATTGAAATCGGCTCCGAACAGTGGCGTACCAACTTGTTTTTGAGTGTGGGGGGGGGGGGGGGGGGGGGGGGGGCGGCAAACCAGACTTCCCTCCCCCCGAGCCGGGGGGCGGTGCCCTTGGTATCCCTCGAGCGCCGCCGGCCAGTGTTCGCCGCGCCCAGCGGCGGCTGTTTCGGGGGGGGGGGGGGGGGGGGGGGGGGGGCAAGGGCTTGCCCCCCCCCCCCCCCCCCCCCCCCCCCCCGGTTGGTACGCCCATGGCTCCGAAACTCACTGATCGCCATGTTAACCAGACGCCGTTTGACAACGTGAAGGTAAAACTGGCAGCTCAAGTCCTGAGTAACTCGGTTGCAGCTGCTGTTTTCACCTTCGCTGCACTGAACATCCGTGCTCCTGACTCCGTTTTTAACTTTTTACTGCGGAATTCATTAAAAGGATGGACCAGCTGTTCGACTCCCTGAACAGCATTGTTGTTTGTCGGGACGACAGCCGCAAACTCAGATATGCTTTAACGGCAACATCTGAGCATCATGAGTTCTTGAAGTCTTGCCTTTCATGGATTTCGCAGTGGAAATTCATCACTGCTCCAAAGCAGCTTCCCTCAATAAAGGGATGGCAGGTAACAGTATCTGCCATACTTTTGTTTTAAGAAGATGTTCAGATGTTCACCTGAACTGTGACACTGAGTTGCTCCTGACAAGAAGGCTTAATCAGGACCCCACTGAAAACTTGTTTGCAACAGTGAGGCAACAGCATGGCTGCAATGAAACACCGAAGGCGTTTCAATTCGTCACAGGACTGAAGCACATTCTGGTGGGCAAGCTCTTCAAGCTCTCCACACGGTCAAACTGCGAGGCTGGCCGAGCAGCCATCCTGACGGAGTTGAAGAGCTTGCCGGTGCCCATTCTTCCTAGCACTGTTGCCCCACTGAGTGATGAGCCGACTGATTCGGATAACAATGGTAGTTTGAGCGTTGGGGCTCTGACAGTCCGGGATGTTGTTGTATTTAAAATTTTCGCAAGTTCTATATACACTACTTAGATGGCGCCACTGTCCACCATTGCGCCCTTGTTGTCACGGTCGCGTCTCTATGGCGCTTGATCCCCGTGTTTGTTTACCTTATATAAATCAGTACGTGTTGGGACCTCGACCCCGCCTGACGTGTCTTCTCTTCTGGGCGTTCCCGCCCTTGGGCTCCGCCGGTCCTCGCCTTACTATCTCGTCATGTGAGACCTCGTCTTTTCCGCAGGTTCACGTAGGCCCTGCACTCCTTTTTATTTTCACAGGTGGCCGTCATTTACTACAGTTGTCGAGGCTAACATCCACTGCTATGTGGCAGGAAACACAATTGCGTGGTTCCTAAAAAGAACTGACTGCGCTGCCTGCTCCCCACTAATCCGTTGCCTGGAGGAGCCTCTCACTGACAACAGCTATTTGGTTATGTTTATGAAACCAGATTCCACAGCTGCACAGCTAGATTGATGTTTGCAGGCCAGCAGCTACTTGTGCAGCATTTGTCGATCGTCTTGAAGTGCTGTTCCTTAGCAAGGTTGAACGAGTTCTGCACTCGAAGGGTGTACTGAAAGCACTGGTGCCTACTCTTCAAGAGCAGCTGCTCTGCTCCTCACCATTTTGCAGCGATGAGTGTTTCAATACTTTTGTTAATATGTACTGCCAACCTTGCCTTCTGTGGCATCTCAGTTTTCTAAACAGAGGCCTCTCTCAGCCATGAGTCCTGAAGTTGTCTGCCACATAAAAGGCAGATAAGTTGTCATAATTTTTTTTTTTTTTTTGCTTTTAATTCAGTGACTTTTTTAACATGTTTGTATTATATCCTAAATACTTTTGTTTACTTCGACCTGTGGCATTTGGTCTCTGTGACCTTTTGAAATACAGTATTTGCTTACATCTAACAATCATCATTTAGTCTATCTATTTGCCCCCAACTTGTCAAGATTCTTTTTCCTCTGTGCTTGTATATTTTACTAGATATCGTTTTGTTAATTTACAATTGCCACTATAACTCCTGATTGTAGGTGCCTTTATTCATTTGTTGAAATATATTTTATTAATGTTAAATTACAGATTGAATCCTTGTACTTTTGAACATATTTAGCTTGGCGTTTTTTTTTCTTTTTCTCACGTTTTTATGTTTGGCACCTGTTAATTAATTCATGCTCGTGTACGTGTAAATATTTTTCTATTGTGTATATATGTATACCTTTACGTCGTTTTTTGTTCTCACTTTTTATGTTTGACTTGTGTTCATTTATTCACGCTCCTGTATACGTGTAAATATTTTTGTATTGTGTGTATATGTACCTTTACGTCTTAATAAAAACAATCGAGTGCTGTTTTGAAACAAACTAAACGTGTTCACTGCAAAAAAAATTCTGGCACTCGCCAAAAGCGCAACAATTGTTTGCACAACGCAAAAAAAAAAGAAAAAAAAAAAGCTTTTGGCAGCGTGTACCCCGCGGGCGCGCGCTTATTCCTTGTTAGAGTTCCTGTATAGCTACCTACGGTAGCAGAGTTGCGCATTCAGCCTCGGCGCGTGGCCGTCGCGCCGGCTTTCCCGCACGAACTGGATGCTTTGCTCCTCACGTGACTAAATTTGGCGAATAGCGGCGCCGCGCGCGCCGCCGCGCATGGAAAACAGGGGAGGAGGAAAAGGAGGTGGAAAGCAGGGAAACATTCGCCGGGGCAAGAGAAACGTCGGCGGAGCGACCGTAAAGGTGGCTTTCTTGCACGCCACCAGATGCTTTGCTCCTCACGTGATGGATATCGGCGAATAGCGGCGTGGCGGTGCGGGGAAAACAAATGCGCAACTCTGGCTCCCGTAGGGAGCCTATAGACCAACTCAACTCTCCGACGTCACGCCGATGTGGTGGCGCTGCTGTCGGCTCTGCGCATGCGCAGATGCTTCGCCTCGGGCAAATCTGGTTTCTGCGCGCGCGCAGTCCCCTCACCCGGTGGGCAAACGCGGGTTTGTTTGTAAACAGTGTGTTGGTCGATACAGGAACTCTATTCCTTGTAGACTTCTAGCGCCATCTATCGAGCATCCCCGGCCCCCCGGCGAACAGCTCTTTACATGAGGAAGTGACGTCACGCCGGGAATGTCACGTGTCTGGTACGCTTCGCTTGAGAAGGCTAGACCTGCGCACACCTGCTGACGCTCCAAGTACTCTGTAGACATACGTGCAATATCTGGCGGGTGCTCAGACGACTCTGCCAGTACTCGATTGATAATTTGATATACGCGATGCCCGGCGGATACTCAGCCGACTTTCTAAGTACTCTGTGGATACACGGGTGATATGTGGCGGGTACTCGGACGACACTGACGGTGCTCTATTGGCACGCGATGCCCGGCGGATGCTCAGCCGACGCTGGCAGTACTCCAGTGATATTGTGCTGGTAATGCCCCGCTTTTCAAACGATATTGTCTGGACATCGTGTGGACGGGAAGAACCGTATATTCGGAGTATTTACGAAGAATATTGTTTAGATACTCGCCTAATACTCTTGTGCCGCTTGGGCTATTGTTACGAAATAATTAAAACAAGGCGTGTGGCATATATCTCGAATTACCCGCGGCGCGAGCGTGTTGTGCAGTGAAAGTACAGTACTGTACCATGAAAACTAATTACGCCGGTGTTCAAATTAAAAAAAAAAAAGTCTAAAACAAAATTCATTTCTAGAAAAATTTCTTAGTGACAAGTAAGGGCTCTCAGGGCGGCGCCATTCTGTTCGACCGCAGCTCCCTCTCCACACATCCGGGAACTTTTGCAGGTTCGGCGGAATAAAATAAGGGAAAGGGCACGCGCCCGATTCCGCTAGCAGGTGACAAACCGAGTGCGAGCTGTTCTCCATCTTTGGGCTGTACCGGCGGGCTGTGCGGAACATCAAACTCTCGCTCGCGGCTGCCGTTGTGAAGTGGTTCGTGTTTCTGAAATATTTAAAGCTACTCCAGAATCTCCGTTTTTTTTTTTTTGTTTTTGTTTTTTTTTAGTAGCTGATAAGCTGGCCTATCTTTGTTCCGCTACTTCAGTAGCAGTGGCGTCAGCCGGCAGTACTACCCACAACCACTGCGTCTTTCGCGTCAGGGGAGCATGTTTTTATTTAGTACAGACTTCCCACTCATTTTCGCTAAAAGCTTACACCATTGCGACCTTTATATAGTAAAAAAGCTACTGCAACCGCCTTTACTTTTCTCCGGAGGGTACAGACCGACCACTCTGACATTGTTATCACATTTCTTTTTTTTATTTCCACGGCAGGTAACCGCGCAAATGGACCCGGTTAGTCGTTTTATCGGACATAGCATTACACGATCACTTTCACACAAAAATCCTCGCATTTATGCTTGAAATTTCCAAAGATTATGCGATTTTAATCCGAGTTTGCACGCCCGCCGGATGTTAGGTACAGCCCACTCGGCAAAGCAGACGATGCGCGGGGTGAGAGGGGGAGGGCATTTATCTCACTAAAACTGTGCAGCGGACGCAAAGGCAGCGCTGGGTGAGGGGAGAGTGGAGAGGGGAAGAAAAACGTCCTCTCCCCCGCAACGTTCCTAATTGTTGTCCTTTCTCCCCTCACCCGCCGCAACCCTCGTTTCCGTCCCGGTCTTCCTAGTGCTTGCCATTTCTCCCCTCATCTAGCGCTGCCTTTACGTTCACTGCACGGTTTTAGTGAGACAGTCTAATGAGCCGTCGCACATGTTTTTATTAGGAAAGCCTCGATTAATTTGTGTCTGAATCTTCAGAAAAGTAAGTTCTGGTCAACTTTGAGATGCCTGTTTTGGGAAACCTTTATCGTCCCTAAATAATTTGAAGCGTAAAATAAAGCAACAGCCCAGCCTAGAAAGAGTTTTGACATATATTCAAGGTCAACCGTGCTTTTAAGTTTTAAACGCCGAGTATGTCTCTTTTTCATCTTGTTAACTCCAGGGGAAAAAAAATACGAAAAGCTGTTACTTAATATGAACTCTGGCATCACACAAAAAAACAACCCAAGCATTTTTTTTATGAGTAATTGAGCTATATTTCATTCTAATTATTTAGATTTTTTTTCGGATATTTTTAACCTATATACCTATAGCTCGGGTTCACTGCAGAAATTTCAGAAAGCACTCACGTAATCATTTTTTTTTCTATCAAAATATTTTGGCGACAGCCCATATAAACTGTAGCAAACAACCACTTTTTTTTTTTTCTTTTTCTTTTAAGAAGTCGGCGATGGCCGTTATAACCGTCTGAGGACGTTTGTCATGGATGACCCTGCTGTGTTTTTACCGACGCTGTTCTATGATTGCTTGCAGCGGACGCTACGAGCACGGAGGTAGGAAGCTTTTGAAAGTGTTGGTCATCGTTGGGAACGTGTCCCTCCACCATTTTGACTTCACCTCTGGTGGCATCATGTCGCCTCCAGAAGTTTCCTACCTCCATGGCTACGTCCCAGCCAATGCAGCACTGTGAACGTATAACGTCACCACGAACCACGCGCACCCCGAAGGTCGCGTGACGCTCATACGGCGTCGGATATGCTTCGATGGCGCGTAACGTCCTTTGCGGTCCATTGGAGTACTTAGAGCGCACACAGTTTTCATCTGGGGATGGGGGACATCGTGCTTTTGGTTTTCCCTGTGTTCCCCTTTTACGGCAGTGTATACATGTATGTCTTCATCTGCTGTACGAGCACGACAGAATCGCATCACCGCCCGTAGGAACTAATCGAGAAACAAAAGCGTGTGTCCAGACTGCCCCGAACGTATACGTTCGGGAACGAACTATGTGCGTTGAAGTTTCCACTTCATCCGTGGACCCTCTATTCTTGACTTTTCTAGCCGTAACTCATTCGTTTATTTGGTTTTTCTTCTTCTTCTTCTTACAGCCGACTTTGTTTCGTTTTTTTATGATCTCAAAATTGGGGTGAGATTCCATATGCGAACGTCTCCATTTGATCGCTGCTACCGTTCCCAGAAAGAGGCGGAAACCTCGTCTTGTCAACCTGAAATAGATCACAAAATTGAGATTGAAAGTAATCCAAATGTGTTTTAAACTATAGTCGGTTACAGGTCAAGAATTCAGGGCGAGGGAAAGGAAGGCTGGGGAGGAAGCAGGCGGAATGGTGGAGAGAATGGGATGCTTCCTCGTCTCCAGCAATCCATCTGCTTCGTCCTCCCCAGCCCCTTTTCCCTCGCCGTGAACTCCTGACCTGTCACCGACTATAGACAGTAGTGTATTCGGAAATGTGCGTGCTTTTATTAAAATACTTACCTTATGCGCTGTGCCCGACGTAATATTTGATGTTTAAGCTCAGTTTAAAACTGCAATTTAGTTTTGATTTTATTTTTTAATATTGTATTGATTATGCGCACGATTCTGAGTAAACGTGGTCTTTGTTATATATGTTCAAACTTTTGACATGATCTTTGCCCGTGAAAATTGTATCGGGCGCAGTATGTTGAAAACGTCTGCAATTGGAAAGCAGCGATTCTTACCACTATACCCGTTTTCACCTCAAGAACCGTAGTAAAAAAAGTACGGCACCTCGCGGAGTATTACTAATTTTCCCCTTTATGTTGATAATTAAGATATATGTAGGTGAATTTTAGATTCGATATATACTATCTAATCTAGACGTACACGTTCCAAACGCCAAAAAAATCGCTTTTTCTCCTGACAACCAAACCTGGTAAGAACTAAGAACAACTTCGCGCCTCGCATGAATAATGCGCAAAACCTGTTTTTTTTTTTTTTTTTTTTTTTTTCCTGTAGGTGAAAACAGGTATAGACGCGAGAATATACATTGTCACAATAAAAGTTTACATCATAATCGACTTCATAACGCATTCGTACCTAGTAGATTACCAAAGTTACGGACTTTTCGAAGTTGCTATCTTGGGACCAAGTTCTAGGATAAAATACCACTGCATAAAGGGTGGGCACGGCATTCTCACCCAAGTATCTATCAAAATATCGAACAAATTACCTGCGAGGATATAAATTTTGACGCTTCCGTTTGCAGTGTGTTGATAATCTTTCCTTGGAATTGTCTGGCAACTCGATTTGCCACTATCTTCAGCACCCAATTAAAGGCCTTCGACACGCCTGTGATTCGCGTCACTTTCAGCCCATTCAGTTCCTCCACCTGCGAAACAGTGAGCGTGTCATCCAAACAAAAAACAAACAGAAAGAATAGCCATGGTTGTATATATTATTAGTATACACCATTCCATTAGTTACAAATCTACAGCCCAGCGTGCGATCTCCACAGGCCAGCACGCGCATGTTTGTCGCTTCGCACAGCGAGCAAACCACGTGCCATATGCGCGAACGTTAAAAATTGTACCGACCAAAAACCCTTTTTTTTGGTAATATAATATATCCCACACATAAAATGCGCCCTCCAGGAGATGTCAGTATACATCGATTCCGCTGGTGTTCATTGAGCACCCCGAAAATGGTCATGTCACTGATTATGTGAGAACACGCCATAAAGTTACGATTACCCCGCTCAGATGGGATATATCCCATGCTGACATTTACACTTGATAACGAAAATGACTCGAGCATCGCCTGTCTCGAGTTATTTCGCTTTGGTAACGTCTCTAAACCTTCCTTTCTCTCTTGTTCTTCTTCGTGTGTTTACCTGAAAAGATTCCAGGCGGGCTTCACCGCCGTTTCTGGGAGCTCTGTAGAAAATGAATATCTGGACGTTATCCACTTTGGCTTCGATGTCCCCGGAGATGGAAATGCCAAACTTGGACACCTTGTGCTGACCGGTGAAAAGGACACCGGGAACCACAATCGGGGCCGACACAATGACGCTGCCTAGGCCGTAGTGGACGCTGCTGTTGCCATTTCGGTTGATGGCGGACAAGCCCAACACCCGGCCGTTCGTGATTGTGACGCTACTCTCGCCGAACTCTGGAATGGTTAGTGGATCAATGGCCGCC
This sequence comes from Ixodes scapularis, assembly GCF_016920785.2. Classification (NCBI taxonomy): domain Eukaryota; kingdom Metazoa; phylum Arthropoda; class Arachnida; order Ixodida; family Ixodidae; genus Ixodes; species Ixodes scapularis. The sequence goes on along the minus strand of NW_024609884.1, from coordinate 19,870,971 downwards.
AGAAGGGTGCGGTCCATCTGAAGAGAGCGCAGTACTTCGTCCAGGTATTCGTTTGCCAGGTACACGTCATCTGCAAAGTGATCGAGGTATGATCGTTTTTTTCTTCTTCTCGTATAGATACTGCTTCATCTTCAGTTACAAAAGAGAACAGTGCGAGGGGATGTCTAGATATAGTTGATAATTTCTCTAGATTATTTGTGCTGTTCCACAACTTTTTATTTGTCACCTCACACACTGGCGAATTAATTGAGCGCCCAAAAGCCTCAGCACCCAATGGTAACAAGAGTTCATAGAAGCGTGTGTTTTTATATTTTATTTGGAAAAATTGGATCTTGCTATACTCCTCTGTGAAAACTTTGAAAATCACGCTTTGTCTTATCACATTCGAAAACGAACTAAAGATATCCGACGCCGGACTTATGGTCGTGGATATAACGCGATTGATGAATAATTTATTCAACTCCTACAAACGCGGCACATGTAAATGTCACTTTTCTTTTAGTTTTTTTTTTTTTTTTATACCGCGGTTAAAAAAAATATTTGGCGTTTGTTCCGCAGAAATTATGAAGTCAGCAGGTCGAATGATTTAATAATGGTTTATGCTGCACAAACTACTCCAGAGCTATTCTTCTTGTTATTACGCAGTGTGTACTTTCGCTCCAACGGTTTGTTTATGATTCGGCGTCACGAGCAAGGTCCTACTTGCTTTCTGATACATTTGGGTTATCAATGGGCGGCTCGTACGCTATCACGGTGTCCGCGAAGAAGGTGAGGCTGTTGAGGATACTCAGGGACGCCGCGATAGACCCCGCTCTGGAGGGCGACGCACGATCCCCTTGACTGACGTACGTGAGACCGGAGACAACGAAGCCGACCGTGGCGAGTACACCGTGCACTCGGTAGAATATAGAATAAGGCACGTCCGTGCTGCCCATCACGACGGACATGAAGATGACCAAGCTGGTGATGAAGAAGCTAAAACTGACCATCGCCATAAGCAGGGCGGCGGGCCGCATTGTCAGGTAGTTCGTGTCCGTGCTGTAGTGGGCGATCGACAAGAAAACGATGACTAACAGCGCCGCCATCACCTGGAAGATCTTGAGGGATCCCGTAAAGGTTCTGATGTAGTAGATGTGCCACGTCATGGTCAGTCGTGTGCTGGTTACTGGAGCGCTTCTCGCTGAGAGCTCCGCGAGCGAGTCTTGCTGAATCGTTTGCTTCTTCCGGTATTTTCGTTGATGATGACAACGGGGCTCAAAATTGAGGAACTTGGTAAACCTGAGAGACCTGCGCTCATGGCTTGCACGTGACGTCATCGCGCCATGCTGGTGGTCCTTCGTACTGGTTCTTGCCGAATGAGACACATTCGGTGGTGCGAGGTGCATGCTGCAAAACGTGCACGCTCAGCAGCAAGGCCACCACGATGGCAGCTGATGTCACGTCAGTGCAAGCCATGTATGTGCCAGAGTACAAGTCAACGCTGTCAAATTTATTGGCGGTTGCGCGGCGCATTCATCTATGCTTCGTTTCACCTTACGATGGACCGCAGGACATTGCGAGACATCCCAGCCAATCCGGCACTGTGAACGTATCACGTTATTGCGCGTCGTTGCGCACCACCCGAAGGTCACGTGACACTCACATGACATTGGATTAGCTTCGATGGCTCGTCGTGTAGTTCCCTCTGCTGTCCAGCGAAGGCGTGTGCAGATCAAACGTTAAATAAAGAGACAGGCTCGCTCCAGACACTTTGATACTGTTGTGCACGACGTATGAGTCATCTAAAAAAAAACATAACGGAATGAGTGCACGTCATAACCTAATATATTGGAAGGCAAGAGGGGCGGAACGATTATGAAATAATAATATATAGAAAAATGAAATTTCACATTATCCCATTAGCTTCACTTCTCCAGTGTAGAAAATAAAATTGTTATGCTGTAAAAAAAAAAAAAAAAAAAAAAACACATTGGCCTTAGATTTTTTTTATGTCTATCAATAAATAAGCTTCAAAACTTTCGAACAGTTGATTCACTGCTTCGTTGGACAGCTAGAGCTTTGAAAGATTTCCTAAAATCTGCCGCGTTTTAGTATGTGTCATATCTCCGGCATCTTCGGAGCGAGTGCCTGACCCCTCACGCCACTTGAGTATCGCTTGTACGAAAATCGGTGATTTGAGTGCGACAAGAATGAGAATCACGTGTGGAAAAGAAGACAAGAAAGAAGTCCCGTGGCAATTGCTCGGGAGCAGCTGCCAGGCAGAGCCTCAAGCCAGCTGGAGGTCGGGAGAGTTCGCAACTCGGCACCGACATGACCAAGCACCTAAACTACCTGAACACCTTCTCTGGTGCCATGAAGGTGTTCCAGGTCGTCTCCGGTATTATGGCCCTTGCCTTCCTGGTCTACTCGCACTTCGACGCCGATACGAATCACGTCCTAATGGACTCGCACGCTCTCTTCCTCTCGCTCATCTCCTTCTGCTTCTTCGTCACCTGCACCATCATTCTGTTCGCTGTCCTCATGGGCAGCACGGACGTGCCGTACTCCATCTTCTACCGTGTCCACGGCGTGCTCGGCAGCGTTGCCTACATAGTAGCGAGTCTGACGTACATCACGGAAGCCAACACCCGCGTTGCCGACACCCCGGGCCTGCTGGCCGCTTCGCTGTGTGTCATCAACAGCCTGACGTTCTTCGCAGACACCATAATCGCGTACGAGCCGCCGATTCTATCGCCAATGATCAAGAAGCTGAGGGCTCAGCAAGAGCGGCAACGAATGCGTAGAGGTTTCATGATGTAGCGCCTCACTAAGAAGCTTCTTCGACTGCGGTTTGTGCTGAATTTTCGTGCAAGCGTCTCGCTTATGGGGTCTTGGTTTGACTGGCTAGTAAAGGCACCGGAAGAAGCTAGTATCCTCACGGTTGCTTCGGTAGGTGAAGAACCAGTGTAATCATTCGTGACCACGGGTAACGTGATTGCTCCGCTTAATTGTTGTCTCGCTTGCACTGATGTTCGTGCTACGGTGTAACTGTGGTCTACTCTTAAAGTCACACGAGCGACTGGGTCTCAGCTAGTAGTCAGATTTGTACAGCTTTGTATGACAGACAAGTTATTTCAAACTCACTCTTCGCGAACATTGGCGAAGATAGCGCACGACCATTAACAGCACGTGGTTAATATATACGGTCTATGCTATTCCTGGCATTGATTTTACTTTTACTTTCTTTTTTTCTTGTGTGTATAACCTCTCTGTGTTTTTGTTTTTTTTAACGTTGTAAAACGTCAAAGCTCTGTTTTGATGAAAGTATTTTATTATAGAGTGCGTTCATCTACAAACACCGTCATCTGGTGCCAGAGCACTGAATCCAATTTTCAGTCCGTGTCGCTACTCATTCCGATTTGAACTAATGCCGTACCGGCGTCCGGTCGTGTGATCACTACATCGCGGTGTACGTTGAAGACCCCAGGTTAACAGTCGTATACTGCACTTGACAAATTGTTCCTCTACAGCGTTGAACCACTGTTGCAATACCTCAAAGGCGGACAGACACCTTGGAGCATAAATATTCACAACTTTCAATTCCAATTTTCAATAAACTATTGCTAAATTACTCAAGCATAAACGAGAATGCTGGGTATGCAGGTCTACGCGCAGCAGGTGTTGGTGTCTGCAACAGTAACTGTTATAAAGCAAAAGACTCAAACAAATGGCATCTTGGACGCGTGTTCGTCAACGCCCTTTGGTTATTGACTTCGGATATTTTATACGGGGAAGGCGAGCGCCTGTGGCGTGTAGACCTCGCTGGGGCCTGGGTAATTTAGCAATATGTCTATTTGCATGGCGAGGCAATAACTATTAGCGGCGAGATGTTTTGGTGGCGCCCTCCTATAGTTCCGCCCTCGTGACATCATTACCTTGCGAACAAGTTCGATGGTGTTGGTAATGACCATGGTGGAAGCTTGAAATCATTGCGCTCTGAAGTCAACGCTGCCAACACCGCCAAAATTGAATTCGTTTACTCTAAAAAAAAAGGTGTATTCTTACATCCTTTGTCCCATATATTACACCCCAAAACTTCAGTTCGACGTACAGCGCACTGCAGTCAATCTGACGGTACTAACTTTCACGAGAGGCTTGATAGCCATGTGGTTCAACTTATTAAAATAGTTAATGTACGTGTTACTGACTACAAAAAAAAATAATCGGGGCTTTCTTGGCCCTACTGCAAAACCTCAGTGTTTTCTTTATGCGGTCTTTGATACCTACACTTTAGCTATTTAATAAGTAATATCGCACCGTTATCAAGCCTCTCGTAACATTTGGGGCCGTCTGTTCGACTATAGACCATTCCATTTAGCGCTCTCTGGGCGGCACCATTTTGTTCGCCCGCAGCGCCCTCTCCACACATCCGGGAAGTTCAGCGGGTTCGGCGGGGTAAAACGAGAGAGAGGGCACGCGCCAGACTCCGCTAGCAGACGACAAACCAGGAGGTTGCCTTTCTCCATCTTTGGGCTGTATCGGCGGGCTCTACCGAACATCGAACTCTCGCTCGTGGCTGCCGTTGTGAAGTGGTTCGTGTTCTTAGAATAGTAGTGGCTACTCCAAAATCAGCCTATAGCTCTCTGTTGTTCTATTTTGCGAAATGATCAACTAGCATATCTTTTTTCCGTTACTTAAATAGCAGTTCAGTCAGCCGGCAGTATTACCCTCAATTATTGCGTGTATTGCGGCAGGAGAGCACGTTTTATTCATTATTTCAGACTTCCACTCATGGTCGCTAAAGGCCTACACCAGTACGAACTTCGTACAATAAAAAAAATACAGCAACCGGATTTACTTTTCGCTAAAGAGATCGGCCAATCTGACACAGTTTCCCCTATTTTTTCTTTCATTTGCACGCTGGTAACAGCGCAATCGGACCCTGTGAGTCTCGTTATCTAGCATAATATTACACGACAACTGGCATACCAAAATCTGCGCATCTGCGCTAGAAAGTTCCAAATTGACGCGATTTTAAACAGAGTTTGCACGCCAGCCGGAAGCTGCAGCCCACTCGGCGGAGCGCACGGCACGCGGGGTGAGAGGGGGAGTGCATTTTTTTCTCTTTTAACCTCTCTGCTATGACCCTAATGGAACGGTGTTCGTCGAACTAAAGTTATGGGGTGCATCATATGGGACAAAAAAGTGTAAGGTGATATTCTTTTTGTAGAGTGTTCTTCCATTCCTCTAATTTCCGTCGAAGAGAAATCCTTTGCTGACATCATAGCCAGCATTCGGCCAATCGTGGCAGGGCGATTACAGTGACGCTTTTGATTGCGCACGTCGCCAATAGTCGGTGACAGGTTAAGAATGCAATTGTAGCTCCACCTCTAGCGCTAGCTTTCTGTCTTTGATAGCACTTCGTCGCACGCGCAACCAGGTCCTGCAAACGTCAACGAGCGCGTGCCGGAGGACGAGCTTCAACTGCATTCTTAGCCTGTGAACGACTATAGTCAACATAGCAGAAGTAGTGTCTTCAAAAGGTCCTGAAGACATTGCTGGTCTTTAATGGGGAAATAGGACGTTGTGTTCAAGTGACTCCATTCATACCTTAGACGAACGGATAAAAATTACGTCACAGACATGACAGGCTGCATTCTAAAAAGTGTGTGGCTCGTTCGCTTACAAACGGAGCCAGTCTTTGCTATTTCCTGAAGTATATCGGTGAACGACGAGACCAAGAAACACGTTTGACCTTTACTTCGTCTCACCGTATTCGATGGACCACAGCAAAAGCTACGGACCGCCAGGTCCAATCACGGGATCGTTAGAAACTACGTAGCGTATTACTGTGCTCTGACGTGCGCATTTTATATATACTGGACATATAATATGCTGCAAAGGTACTTTCAAGATGGCTAAAGCGCGAAACACATGTACGACGAAACCGTCCGATCCGACGTCCGACCGCGCAATACGACGGTCGGAGGCGAGGGTTTTCAACGCTCTCCGATGCTACGAAAACCCTCTCCCCCCAAGCAAATCCCAACTCCGCCGACTGGCAGAGCTCTATGTGCGTAATGTGATTAAGGCTACATTTAGTAACATAAACTGTATATCGCATTGTGTTATACAGGGACGATACAATAAGAGCAAAAAAGAACTCCGCCCGAATTCAATTGAAACGCGACACATGTGTTGTGTGCATTAACTTCTTGCTATTCTGTATTTTTGTTGCTGCTTTGCGGAGGGGACCGGTGGCGGTGTGTTAACGCAGCGCAGCTCGGATCACGTGGAGCGAAAGCTCGCGCTGCAGAACTCTTGGATCCTAAGTTCAATCCTCATCTTTGCACGTTTCGATCTGGATGAGCATCGTACCAGCGTGCGGTCGTGTTTCACTGCTGCGTGATGCACGTTAAAGACCTCAGGCTATCGGCTGTAGTGCACTGACTAAATTTCTCATCTACAGCTGAGACACCAGAGGGGCTGACCAACTTCCGGCTGTCAAAACATACACACAGTACGAATTTGCTACATTGCCCGCAGAATCTACTATAGCAGGAAAGTTAAACCCCGTTACCTTGACTGCGAGCAGTGTGCAGAAGAAAAATGACGCTGAGGGTTATTTGAAGATAAAACACCTGTAACGAAGATAATTAACATGAGTCCGTTGGGCACCGATTGCAAAATTTAGACTTTACCGCCAAATATATATATATATATATATATATATTTTTTTTTTTTTTTTTTTTTTTTTTTTTTTTTTGCTTTTTGACATTTAGAGTGAAAGCCAGATTAACTCTCACGATGCGTCGTTGAACTGAAGGGTCGGGGTTTCATATCTGGATAGTATTTCAAACTTACGCCCAAAAAGTCAACACGGAATTGGGCTCTCGTTTTTGCCACAATACCAAAGATATGGTAAACGCTGCATAATCACAGACCTTATCAACACCTATGGTACTAGCGATCATAAAAATGTTAGGACTTTTTCTATTGAAAGAAATTTATAATAAAATTGTTCTCGTCTTGAGACGTATGAAAGTAAAAACGTATAGTAGAACTATCACTGACAGCTTCTGCGTATACAAGAAGGTAGAAGCGATATTATCTCGTATATTGAGGCTACGATACGACTAACGTTGGGATAGTAATAGCAACGGTAGTCGTATATTGAGGCTACGATACGACTAACGTTGGGATAGTAAGTAATAGTAATAGCCTGTGAGCAAATCCCAAGCAATTGCTCCCTGACTGAAACGCGCTGGATCGAGTACCCACCATGATTGATCACTCTGGTCGCAGTTGTTGGGCGACACGACTACCGACCACGGGCATCCACTCTTGCTCGCGACGCCCACGAAACCGGCGGAGAAAGCCGCAAAGCTGGGAATACATTCGCCGAATGCCAAGGTCACGCGTGTTATCGCGTTCCCGTTGGTTGCGTGCGACTGACCACGAAGCAAAAACACAATGAAAACCAACTTTGTGTGTACTCAGCCAACCCCGTAATTGTATGTGTCCCACTCCAAGACCATGTCCCCGGCTGCGGCATTCACAGAGAACAAAAGGAGATTGTCAATAGTGGCTTCACGCGTGTACCTGAACAAGGAAGGCCAGCGCAATGTTTCCGACATGTTGTGTACATTTTCAAACACCGCTAAACTTTGCGGTTACTTTCTTGAATGGGAACTCGATATTGATAAGTTCTCAAGGTGAGTTTAAACGGCAATTTGGCAACGCCAAGGTGACTCAATTTTTGGAGTAAAAAAAAACGAAGGAGGGCAGCGCCTGAGTGAACTTCCCTGGGAAGTTTTCATTGTCGTGCTTTGGAACCATCTTATAAACATGCTTAATAATTTAATTGTACGCACATTTAGTGAACGCCTGACTGCTCGATCCCGACTATTCTATCAATGACCGCTCGAAAGGTAAGTTCTCGGTACTTGAACTGATTGAGTGGGTCGATAAAATGTGCCAGCCAAAGGCGCAGTTCTGCTGTGAAGCAAATCTGTTGTACAGAGCGTGACACAGCTTAGTACAAAAACAAAAAAAAAAAGCTATTGGATTTTTTTTTGTTGCCCTTTCACAACTGAAACGCTGTCATATAAACTGCTAGCGCGGTAGAATTTCCCGCAAGGCTGAAAAGCTTTTTATTCATTCTGAGGCTGCTAACGAGTCACCAGCCTTGCGACGCTATGTTGCAAGAGGTTCTGTTTTTGTTTTATATTACCCGCAAGTCTGGTTTCTTCACAGGAGGACTTTGATATAGTGCAATACTTACAGGAAACAAAGTCTAGAACGTAATCCCGTCCATGAATGCTGGTGGGAAAAATAATTACGTACATGCGTAGGCCTACATTGTTGGCCAGACTCCGCTTTCTTCACGCGTTTGGCTTTCTTGCTACTGTCCTTCCATATAATTTTATGCGTCACTAAGTGTGTTACATATTGTTTTAATGAAATCTACATGGTGGCCGTCCGAGAGACCGGACACCGGATCATCGTTTTCTCGCATTAAAGTGCGCAATCATTTTCCAATGACGCCAGAATGCCTAAGTCACTGACTTTAAGAACACCGAGCTCCGATTGGAAGGATTAGTGGGTAGATCTAAAGCTAGCTACCTTTGTATGCACTGCACTCGTCGAACGCGTTAGAATGCGTTCGAAAATCAAAAGAAGCTACGCATTTTTGAGTTAAAAAAAAAAAGGCAAAACGAAAAAAAAATGTCCACGTTTCTTGGGACGAGATACTGTATACGGAGGTTTTACCGCAGCCTCCAGTTCGTAGGGTGCAACAAGCCTGTGCTTCCCCGGGCATGCACAGACATTTTCTGATAACGTGAGAATCCAGTGACTTGTGTGCGAAACGATCTCTGCCGATGGTTAGCATGGTTATATCGTTGCACAGCACCGCTGCAGCGTTGAACCTGGCCATGACGACTCTGCATAGTTTGACATTTTCTTCGCTCAGGTGGGTCATGTTTTACTGAAATGCGAAGTAGACGCCGAGTGAAGCTGCTTGATTCATGCTCACTCACTGTAAGCCTGCCTCATACATTTCTTTGCGTAATGATCATTCCTTAAAACTTGCACCTATATTCGGTCGCACTAATAGATACAAATACTCTCCTCTTGCTCGGTCCATTAAAAATTGGAATTCTCTCCCAAACGACATAGTCACTGAACAGAACGAAATAATATTCCGCGAAAAATCTTCGGCTTTGGTATCATGATGTGTTTTCAGCGCCATGTCTGCTTGTGTTTACTATAAATTGCGCACTGTGTCCCCAGTTCTGTTGTGCCCGGTTTGTGTAAACTTTGTTCCGAATCCTGTATAGTTCGTTCTTTGTTTTTGCTTGTTGTTAATTTTTAACCTTAGTTAGTTCTTTAATTGCCATTGCATCTTGCATTTGTTTGTATTTTTCTATCCGCCCCCCCCCCCCCCCCCTCTCATACAATACGTTCGAACGAACGTCTTTGAGGCGAATAAAACTTGAACTTGAACTTGAACTAACGCTAGTAAGGTTTTGCATAGGAGTAACGCTCGATGAAGGCGATAGGAAGCCTTAAAGATGAGCCGGAAACGCATTTAGCAGCTGGTTTGGTGGAAAAACTGACAGGAAAGGGCTCATGAGAGTGGAGAAACACGGCACAATAACTCATGAAATTTTCTTTACTTTACAGCTGGACAGCGAAATAGAGTTGGGATTTAATGTGGCTGATACGACAGCATCCTGCGTTGACACGCATTCAGCAAACACATCGTTCGAAGCAACAGGTCCGAGCCTCCTCTAGGCTCGCGTGGGAAGTGCCAAAACTCAATAATGAAAAGAAAAATGGAGACGAAAACCCGTGGCATCACTAGGGTCAGCGGCACCCAAGGCGGGAGCCGGCCGCGACCCCCCCCCCCCCCCCCCCCCCCCCCCCCCCGATTCGCCCTTTTACTGCCCAGCTGCACCCGCCTGAGCGCTGCACCCGAAACGCCCCCCCCCCCCCCCCCCCCCCCCCCTCCCCCTAATGACGCCACCTCCGGATGGAAATTGCGCAAAGATGCGTTCGATAAAATCACCGAAAGCTTCGCGGCAAACATTTTTGATCATACGGCTGGTAATTTTGGAAGAATAGCGACCGGACCACATCTGAAAATTAAACGAGCTCAGACGTTTAATTCGGTGTCACATAGAGGTATGAAACTAATTGAAAGTCCCATAGACCATCCGAGAATAAATAGCATTGTATCCTCTTCCGCCCAAATCCTAATGCTCCGCAAGCGATAAAATAAAAATTTTTAGGACCAGAAATTATCGATCTACAAAATCAATCAGCTTTCATCACCGAATTGGATTCTTCAACAGATTGAACATTTTTGCCAGTTAGAATTTGCCTGTTTAATCTAGAACTGGGTTAAATCAAAATAAATATCCTGTCAAGAACGCGAGATAAATAATCCTCAGATAAATCAAAATATGAAGAGATATCTAAGCGCATTAATATTTTTTTTTTTTTTTTGCAAACTAGAATGTATATGTTCTACATTTCACTACTATACTTTTAGTAGCCAAGAATGACCCCACGATTCCGCGTTGTGGTATTGGCGACGTGCACGACCAAAAGCGTCGCTGTCATCGGCCTTCTACGATTAGTCAAACGCTCACTATGACGTCTTTAGCAGGATGAGTTCTGTGCTCTCATCGACGGAAAGAAGAGCAAAGTCAGGCTCTCAAATTTGACGGTGCTGATTTGGGAACATGGTGCACCAGACTTCCACCGCACTTTTTACGCACCATAGAACTTGTCGCTCGCTACTCATCTTGGTCGTGACGTCACGGATAGGAACCATGAGAGGGCGCCACCGAAACATCTCGTCGCCAATTGGCGCTCAATGTTACATCTGGTTATGGTTTTTCATACACATGTGTCATGATTTTTTTTATTTTTTTAGAGAACTGTTTTTGCCTTCTGTATTGAATGCATTTTGAATTGGTGTTTGTTTTCGTCGATATGGGTTCCTGTCTTGAAATGTTCAGAACTATTTCTGCAATTTGGAATAAAAAAGGCCGTAAAACATCGTCGTTTCTTAAAGTTTCTTTACACGCGGCAAGTACGTTGACAGTAATTACAATAAATAACATATAAACACATTCAGTTCAACGAGGTGTCAAGTATAGTGTCAACCGTTACATGAAACGCAGTCAAGCAAGAGCCGTATGAGCGAAAGCTAAAAATGGCCATATGAACAAAACTTAATAATAATAACCCTCCCCCCCCCCCCCCCCCCCCCCAGAAAAAAAAAAAAAAAAGACGGCTTGTGCAGTTAGTTGTAGCGCGAGCAGTTAGGCGCGATTTGTTCCTTCCTAGTTAGCCAAGTCCGCGAACCTGGCACGGACCTAGCCAGACTAGCAAGAAGCGACAAGAGAACGGGGTCGTGTTGCAATAATCGTAGTACGACAGGTCCGCGGACCTATTTTATGACGTTTGCCTACGTGATACACCTATTTTATGACGTTTGCCTACGTGATACACACCAGCTATTAAATTTTTTTTTTTTTTTTCCGCCTGAAATTTGGCGGATTTTGAACCGCAGCAAAGGTGACGTCTCCGATTTCGTAGGAACTTGTCCGGTGACAAGTCCGCCATGTGACTTTAGGTGAAGCGAAGTATAGTACAAGAAACAAAACAGGTAAAGTGCAAGGACACGAAAAACCGACACCGAACCAAAGTTACGGAGGAAACACTTGTTTGTTTTACTTGCCTGAAACATATTTTACTAGTACACATTTGAGACTCGCTAGTGTGTCATACGACGCTCTGTAATCTTTCTCCGGAGATGCGCGTCTTAGTGGCGACTGGAAGTTCTGCCCGAAGCACGGTGGTGAGGTCTTGGTCAGATATGGCCGCCTGCAACACGTCTTTTACCTCGCCGGAGGCCAGTCTGGCGATCACCTGATTGTTCTCGCGAATCACCCGCTTGATCACCTTGGTCGCCAGCCACTTGAGCACTGCAGGGACTCCAAGCAGCGAGCACACTTCAAAGTCGCCGATGTTGTCCACCTTCACAAAGAGAGCAATTTGAGATAGAACGAAGAACCGGCAGACAGTATAAAAAGAAAGAAAAGGAAACGCCAGAAATCAGCACGCTATTCGTAACACAAGTGGTTATGTCGTCACCAATGAACTTGGAATGAAAACGGTTAAATACTGCTCGACGTTTTTAATATCCTATAAGCTTGAACATGTATTAATATTTGTGCCTTTTATGTTTTCTGCTCAGTGAAAAAGCTACCCACCTTCCTTCCCCCTCGGCCCTTCTTTTCGCAAAACAAAAAAAAGAGGAAAAAAAGTGAGGTCACACATTTTTGTACGCAAATATTTTCAATCTTTCTTTTTTTTTTTTACTGAAGCTTGTGGATTTTTTTTATTTACCTGCACAATAACTATAGAGACACTGGCACCTAAAAAAATGTTTTTAATTGTTTGCCAAGCGATTTAATATGGTGTCAGGACACTACCCAATCAATATTTTGCTGCAGTCACGCATCTTTTTAATAAAGCAAAAAAAAAAAAACCTGCTCCGACAATGAAACGTGAGCACGGAGATTCATGGCCGACTCGCGTACCGAGGAGGAGGAGGAGAATCTGTGAAGGAGGAGACATAAGAGTTTTATTATGGAGAGAGTTGCCGGAAGTCACGTGGCTATCGCTTCCTATCCAGTTTTTTTTTTTTTTTTTCGTTCCTTTGCAGGTAACGATTAGATGACGACAACGACGACTCTGCGTGCACCGTTCGTCGTGCGATTATTTCGCACTTAGATACCTTCCGCTCGATCTTCTGCGCTTGAAGATTCATTTGCCGGTACCACGAACAACAGTTCCGAAGTAGCTGTCCCAGGTCCGCGGCAACGTTGATTCGTAGTTCGCCGCCATCGCATCGTTTAGCCCGCAGTACGTCACCATAGTGAAAATGACGGGGTACATGTACCTCCTGTAATTTGTGCAATGTTTTTGTTTTGTTTTTTAGTCAACGTATTTGCAGGTTTGGGAAACCACACAAAAAATGTGAATTGAATTTATATCTTAGATGACCAACGACTTTGAATGTATTTGTACGCTATAGTTTGAACGGCACGTGACCATATAAAAAAAAAATAGTGAGCGCTCATCAGTCCGGCCAGTTCTCGACCGGCGGTTTTCGGGCGGAAAGAAAACGAACTTCGAGCCGCAAATCGACCTTTTGCTAAATTACCCAAGCATCATCGAGAATGCTGGGAATGTGAGTCTACGCACCGCACGTGTTGGCGTCTGCAGCAGTAACTATTTAAAGCAAAAGACTAAAACAAATGGCATCCTGAACGCGCGTTTGTCAACGCCTCATTTTGGTTATTTACTTGGAATGTTCTATACAGGGAAGGCGAGCGCGTGCGGCGCGTAGACCTACATTTACAGCATTCTGCTTAATGTTTGGGTAATTTAGCAATAGGTTTCTTTTGTTCTCGGTAGTCGGGCTCTCATAGGTCATGCTCAAATAAAAACCTCGCTCAGCATAAATACCCAATCAGTGTCCCTTTAAATAAGGTCGATAAAGCGGCTTGGTGATGCATAGAAATATTGCCCGATACAACGGAAAGCAGAGACAAAATAAGAACGTCAACATGGGCCGAACTCGAGTGATAAACTTTAATTCCTCTCCTTGAATGAAAAACACAACAAAAGGAAACATTTCATGCTGCTCCGTCGCCAGCCATATGAGTGGAGCAGTGACAACCAGAAAAGCAAAATCGGCTTGCACTTTCCGCACTCATAGACAGTCGCGAGGCGTGTTAAGAATGCCGTTTTTCCTCTCCGGCAGTCTTTATAACTAATTTAATGAACGCCTCAGCCTTTAGTCGCATACCCTCGAGTTACCAAACCAAAGCGAAACACCCGCAGCAAATCAGGCAAATAGGACGAGATCACAATTTGCTGATATCACTCAGTGTCTCGTTAATATGGACCCCGTTATTACGAATACCCCCTATATGGACACCAATTTCGGAGACAAACTGGGAAAATAAGTGCCATTTTTGTCTCGTTATTATAAATAACTCATATTATAAGCGGTTTTTTTCTTTTTTCTTTTTTAGGGGAGGAAAAAAAAAGGGGGGGGGGGTGTATTAACCAGACATCACTGTAGCGGATAGATGTGACCTTCTGGGTTAGCTAAGTGGATGGAGACATGAACGGCTTGCGCAAGGCCAGAGTTGCTCAATACGAAATGTTGCGACGAAAAGGCCTCTTTTTATCTCGTCGACCAGCCGTTGTAACTACCTCGTTGCGCAAAATGTTTGTATTCTTCTTAAATAGAAAATCGGTACGAGTTTGCGAACCCCCGAAGATTCTGACTTCCAACAGGGCTTGCGTAGAACATACAGTCTTCGAATGGGTTCTGTTCTTCCCCTTCACGACTCTTCCTTTGACGAATTATTCGTTTGCCCGCTGCTTTGAGCCACATTGTGGTCCTTGTGACAGCCACCGTCGACAGAAGCCTCTTGGGACACATCAGTGTGCGACATTCCGCTAAGAGACTTATCAGCTAGCTTGGACAAAACGTCGGCTTTTAGTCTGAGGCTTCCAGAGTTCCCTTTTCAAGTTGTTTGGCTGCGAAAGACGATAGGCACAGAGTGTCGGGTGCTATATCCTCCCGAATGTGCTAACACAAAATCTAACAAAAGACAAACAAACAACACGGGTTGATTGTTGTTTGGACGGAAAAACAAGAAACTGCGCAGACCGAATGCGCATATATTGTAATAAGATCAAACTTTAAGATAGGATTTCAACTTTGGATAGTGCAAGAGAAAGTGAGAATCCTCCGGTTGGGTGTAGAGATAACAAAATTATTTCCGCGCAGCACTCTCTCACCTATGAGAGCTTGCAATTTCGCCCACTAGTGGCGCTGTTAAACTTCAGCAGAACAGCCCTATCCTATACAGTGTTTTTTTTTTTTTTTCAGTTTACTGTACTGCTGAACACTGCGTTTTTTTTTGGGGGGGGGTTGTTAATTTTTTTGTTGTTGTTGTTTTTTTGTTTTTTTTTAGGTGTGCATGGTTTCGCGTGCGGGAGTAGAATATCGGCTCTTACGTGGAGGGACTGGATGTCGGGTATCCCGTTGTGCAGAGCCAGGGTGATGGCCATGAGCACCTGCTCGAAGCTGAGGGAGACATTGCCCTTGAAGCACGAGTAGGCAAATTCGCATTGGAACTTGACGTCGCGGCAGGCGACGAGCGACTGAAGTAGCACCCGGCTCGAGATCTGGCTGGGGCTGCTGCGAGGGCTGTAGCGCATCAGGGCGTCGCCCTTTCGAAACACGGCGTTCAGGTCCCAGAACCGAGGCGAGAGCACGCGGGCGTCGCCGGCGTCAAAGTTGGGCAGCGGTACGCTGCCGAGCCGCGCCTGGATGAGCGGCCGGGCGCGGAACTCGCGCAGCACTCCGTCCATGACCCTGTTGGAGACGTTCGGGTCGCCGTCCTGCCAGGCCTCCGCGGGCGACGCCGCTGGGACGGGACCCACTGCAGTGGCCCCGGAGCTTAGGCCCAGGGCCTCTGTCGGGGCTCTCCACGGGCCCCCTGCCACCGACGCGACGGCCGGTCGAGGAAGGCGTTGGCGTGTGGAGGAGAGGATGTGCGTTACGCAAACCGTGCAGCTTCTACGTGCAGTTGTACTCCGTATCACCGTACGACGGACCGCACAGGATTCTACGAGCCATCGGAGCCAATCCAATGCAGTGCAGTGTCATGTGACAACGGATTTAACTTCACACCCCCTAAGGGGTGTGTACTAGGGTGACCACCTTCCTGCTAGCGAAATGCGGGACGCGCGGAGGGGGGGTGGGGGGTTAATTTTCACTCCCAGTGATATATCTTTCATGCCAAATGTGTTATTAATGTGTCGAAGTTGAAAATATAAAAATCGACTGTAGCAGAACTCAATGGATCAAATGGAAATAAGAAACAGTAAATCTTTTTCGGGTTATTGTTTCCTGTCAACGCTTACTTTTATCAACATGGTCCTACCCAAATTTTTAACATTATATTATTTTTCGGCCATTGCGAGTTGTAGGCTTTCTGCCTTGTAGGGCTGCCTACACTGAAACAAAAATCCACCGCAACCCTTTCGCATTGACACAGTGATTTCAAAATAATTACAATATTTTATATTGAAACTTTTGGTGAGCAATTCTTCTTAGAATATTTTGCCAAGGGTAGAGGCACAACAGAGCATGCGCCTCGGGTCTCCTGCAAGAAAGACGGTTGCTTCCCACGATGCTTGGATATAAAATGGTGTACCACTGCGATTCTCACGATTACCAGCGACATCCGCGCTTCCCCGTGCCCCGTTGTTCGGCAACGCCATGAGTTGCAAAGTGAATTTTACTACAGTATGAAATGCGGGACATTTTGAAGATCTGAGAATTTCTTGCGGGACGCGGGACACGAGCCCTCAATCCGGGACAGTCCCGCGAGTCGCGGGACGGGTGGTCACCCGAGTGTGTACACCCCTCCCCCCCCCCCCCCCCCCTCCCTTGTTTTTCTGAAGGCACCCCCTTAATTCGCAACGGCTTTTCTATTCTCAATGCCCCCTAACTCCCCCCCCCCCCCTAATATTTAGACCCCCCTCCCCCTCCTTATTTCAATTCCTGGTCAAAACCCCTGCACGTGACCTTAGGTAGTGCCGCCTCATGTGACACGCTCAGAGCGTCGGACTGGCTGGGATGGCATATCCGCTGTGTATGACTCTATCTTGCTCGGCATAGAATTATAGACGAAATATGCAATTTTCGTGATTTCTTTTTTTTTTATTTTATTTTAGCACGGGCGCCGAACGTCTGAGCTCGCTGCGCTAATATGCGTTCGTCTGATAGCATTTTATGCGAGCTTTACCTATCCCACTTGTACTAACTCGCGGTGGTGCGTAAGTTTTGTGACACGTTGTACCAGGGTAGCGAAACCAGCCAGGAAAATATTTGTTTTACAGATTCAACTTGGGAAAGGGGGGGGGGGGGGGGTTATTGATGACGCCGTTTATATAAATTCTTTGAATCCACGGGGGAAAAAGTGTACACCATACATAGAAAGGTTTTTAGTCGACTCACCCGCCATTATCAGCGGCCAGTACCGCCGCTGGAAAGAAAGCTTACAGGCTTGTTGGATCAGACCTGCAGAAGTGTTGCCTTGATATTAATTTAAGCACCTTGATCTGGTTTTATTTATTCTAACCATTGGTACTAACCACTCGAACTTTGCCATAGTAGGTGGTTGGTTGCATTCTATAGATTTGCTTGTACGAAATTATTGCGTATCGAGCAACTACCGAGAGTTAAAATTCAGCTGATGATTGCGTTAGGTTGAACAATTTCTAGATACTCGCTTAACGATGTAACCGTCATCAAAATATTAAGAGTGGCATGTGCAAGTACGACGCGATGCTAAGCGATGGTAATAACGGGATGATCACTGTCCATGTGCTGGACGCGATCTCAATTACGTTTCGATTTAAATTGCCCGTGGTACTATATATTGAGACTACGACACCTTCGCGCGTGTATTGGTCAAAAATTAATTAACGACGCTAACATTGATCGCTTCTGCTGCCTTCAGGCTCGGGTTAAGGTTTCTCTCCTGCCGCGTATTGTATGTTTTTTTTTTTTTTTTTTTTTTTTGTAGTCAATGTTGAAGACAGTTTAAAAGTAGGGGCGTGTGGAAGTGTTAACTAGACCTAAGCACAAATTGATTATTTTTATCTCGCCATGCGCCTTTCTTTGTCGTTGATAACTGCTTCAATCGTTTTGTCCATTCCTGTGTTTATACTTTCTGCAGCGTCTAGAAACTACATAGTCCTGTAATGTGTGGGTACGGTCTAAACACATTAACAGCACACCGGGCCACTGATAGGGTTCTGCGAGTTTCTCACCATTATGGCTTCTCCCAATATAGTCTTCGTTCTCCTTTTCCTCGGCGATATGGATCGCAGTTCATTCATTTTCGGAAAAGAACGAGGAACTTGCGTCTTCTAATAATATAATCCATATTTATGCCTGTTTCAATCTGGATGAGCCTCGTGCCGGCGTGCGGCCCCGTAATCATTGCTGCATGATGCTCGTTAAAGACCCCCGGCCGGGTTAGTAGTCGTAGTGCATTGGCCCGCCGCAGCCAAATTGCCTATAGACAACGAAACCGGAACATCCAGACAATGGATCATAATATAACACCCGAGGCTGTGTTGGGGGAAAACGAGGAAACTCACTGTTTTTTTCATGAATCGAGGCAACGGATAAGACTTTTATTTATTTTTTTCTTTCTTCTTTTTTTTTCTTCTTTTTTTTTTGAAACGGTAAGATCTCAAGGTTGGTCTTCCCACTTGCTGAATAAAAGGTTGACTCTGACCGCAACGTGCGCACTCGAACTGCTGTGGTTAAAGCTTCTTGATAAAACTCACGCTTCGTGTTTCTCCCAAGTACCGACAACCATTGTTGTGCGAACGCGCGAAACACGTGACTCGAGCAAGCGGTACGCCACCATTTTTTTTGTTTAATTATATATTTAGTTACCCTCAAGGGCCTTGAAGGGCATTATAGAGGGGAGGGGGGTATAAGTGAAAAAGGTGCCGATGTTGATACAGTGAAATATAATACAGTAATTAAATTAATGCACGGTTGCTCAGACACTTCAAAAATATTTATACAATGTTATAACAGCAGTACCAGTCAGACAATGGTTAATCAAAAACTAACAAATCAAGGCATTTTCAAAATCAATAATACTGGTTATGGAGGTTATGTCAGGGAAAAGGCGATTCCAATCAGAGCTAGTGCGAGGAACAAAGGAGTTATAATAAGTGTTAGTTTTGTAATTGGGGACACCGACTTTGTACTGGTGATCTACGCGGGATGAAACATAAGCAGGTAAAGTTAGAAGTTCACGGCGCATGAAAGCGTTATTATGGTAAATCTTATGAAATAAAGGCAGGCGGAATATGCGTCTACGGTTCATTAGTGTGGGTAAACCAAGGCTATTTTTCATTGAAGCAACACTGGATGTACGATGGTAATTACAGAGTATTAAACGTGCTGCGCGATTTTGAACTGATTGCAATGTTGCGATGATTGTGTTATGACCGGGGTCCCAGATAGAACATGCATATTCAAGTTTAGCACGTGCTAAAGTAGTATATAAAAGGAATTTTAGTGACACTGGTGACTGAAAAATTTCATTTGTGATATCCCAGCAGGCGATTGGTTGTGTTAGTTACGTAGTTAGTGTGTTGGTGGTGGTGCTTCGGGTGCACGTACAAAGCCCTGTCTTCATCCCTGCTGAGGACCACGCGCTCAGCGAGTACACAAGAAAAATAGGGTATATTTTGACACCCCTTGTCCCTTGTACGACACCCCAAAACTTCAGCTCGACGTACAGCGCGCTGACGACGAACCGACGTTCCCAACTCTGACAGGTGGCTTGATAGCCGAGTGGTACAACTTATTAAAATAGCTAATGCACGTGCTAATGGCTACAAAAGAAGTAATCGCGGTTTTCTTGGCCCTACTGAAAAGCCTCAGTGCTCTTTTTTTTTTCTGTAGTTTTTGATACGTACTTTAGCTGTTTCATTAAGTGTATATCACCGTTCTCAAGCCCTTTGTAAATGTTGGGGCCGTCTGTTCGATGTCAGTGCACTGTACGTCGAACTTAAATTTTTGGGTATCGTATATGGGATAAAGGGTGGAAGAATATAGACTTTTGTTTTCTGAGAGCGTAGCATAAAACATGATACGTGCCCGTTGTGTTTTGTATATAATTATCAGGAGGGATTACGACTTGTTGTTTCTGTCATATCAGTAACTCTAGCCGTCATTTTGTAGGTACATATTTCATTTATATCACACTCTGACCTCATTTGCCTCCCCGATCCCGCAAGACGTCAAAACTCCTCCAAGGTTTCTCTCTCTCTCTCTTTCTCTCTCTCTCTCTCTCTCTCTGTATGTATATATATATATATTTATTACACATGCCCTCATAGAATTTCCAACGATCGTGTTAGGGCAACACAAGTACATCTGCTCAAGAAGCAAGGTTGAACACTTTTTTTTTTTTTATACAGTTAATTCTTTAGAATTGGACTGATTCGACGAATCATAGCGCGCTGGTAAGTTACAACGATGAAAGAAATGCAACGTATAGGACAAAACATGGAGAAGTTTTGCCCTGACTTCATCCTATATGCTCTTTTTTTTTTTTTATCTTCATATATTTTTAGTTGCGCGATCGTGAATGACCAGTGGAGCTGGAGAGGAAGGAGTCTATGCGAAGGAGGCTCATTAGTTTAGAAGAAGGGTGTATGCGTAGATTAGGAGAAACCCGCGAAGATCATAGGTAACAAAACAGGGGAAACTACGTGGGCAAGAGGAATGAGAAAGATGAAAGCGAAAAAAATATGCGAGGAGCAAGCAGAAAGAAGGTGGCATTGCGAGAATGGGAGACGAGGGAAGAGAGAGGAAAAACTTCATTGTGGAAGTATTTATTCGCATCTGCTATTGATTCGTATACATCTTCGCAGCACGGTGTCGCCACAACGTCCGAGTCGCGTGAGAGCTGGACGACTCCACAGCAAACTACGCCACTGGCGCAATATAAGCAAACATAACGAGTATAACCGCCACAACCGAAACCATCCAGCGACCCAGCAACGCACCGACTCGCGAGAAACGGCCGTGTTTCAACACGTGACTTCCGGATGGAAAGCGTTTCCGGTGTAGCGCACCCTCTGGATGTGGGCGGCGGCAACAAGCGTTTTCCTCCGCATTCCTCGATCTCGTCGTCAGGTCGTCGGGTTCGAAGCTGTTGTCTTCGAAAAGTTTGTGCAGAGAAAGTTGGCTCATGTTTTGGAGACATTTATTCTTGTCGTCACTGTACTCAACGGTGTCATCATCAAGACTGTTTCAAATTTCACGGCAACACCAACAGCACCCGAGTGGTGCAACCTACAGGACAAGGTAATGAGTTTTAAATGAATTGATCTCCATTCTCAGCCGCGACTTGTATTCAGGGGAATAGTTTTTGACCAAGATCGAAATATGGTAGCAATTTATCACACTACGAAAGAAGAAGACAACATACGCGCATTCGCTTTGACGAAGCTCCTTCGCTAGCGTGTACCCCCGTGAACTTTGTTCAAGGGGGTACACGTCGCTAGCAGTGGACAACTAAGTGAGTAAGGGATTCTGGCCAGTGAAAATGCGCGAACTTCAATTCAATCGGCTCTCTGAATGTGTCATGAACTTAAATACAGCACACATACTGGAAGCCTTATTTGAGATCACAGTAAAAAGCATGGTTGTGGGATTCAGCCCTTGAAACTACACTCAAAAAGCTCTTTTGTTAGCAAGTGCTCACCTCTTTTCGAGTACCAAATATCCCTTGCTGTCGATATGTCTGTTGGCCATTTGGACACTGACTAGTTTAACATTGTCCTTTCACAGCGTTTTTCTCCGCCTATCGTGCCTGTTGGTGAGGCCTTTCTCCATTTAGCTCATTTGCACTAAAACGGGCCAGTAAAAGTTTGTATTACAACCAGGCACGTAACCAGGATTTTGAGTCGGGGGGGGGGGGAGAGAGGGCAGGGCAGGGCCCCTGGCACACTCCCCCCCCCCCCCTCCCCCTGGCTAGGTGCCTGATTACAACTGCTGCTGCTAGCGTTTGTTGCTAACACACTGATGAACTTTGTAATTGCAGATGATCCATCACCGTCCATCCATCTTTCTAAAAGCTGTACATCGGGTTTTCAATGGAACGCATTCATTCCATTCGGTTTCTGGCCACGGAGCTGCCGGAAGATCATCCGTGACAAAAACAGGACGGCGTTCTTACTATTTCCCCACGGCTGTTGGACTGTCAGTGGCCATTCCGGCCGTGTGGTACTATAGCCTAGACTCTACAAGTAAGCGTAATGTACGAACTTCAGTCGGAGGAGTCCGTAGGTTCATAAAGTGAGTAGCCTATGTCATTCACACATAAAAAAAAAAAAGAATTGGGCAGTGACTTGGTACTAAAAGTAATTCTGCGTGATAAGCTAAGCACTGACGAAATCATCTGTATGTTATGGAAAATGTTTTCACTACTATTTATTTAGTTTATTCCTCTGTTTGTGACTGATATAGTATTCAGAAAGGCCGCTGGTATTTCACTAAGGCTCGCTTCAAGCGAGGCAATTTCTTCCAGCAACTTGACGTCGCAACACGGGCCGCCCTCGTTCACTTGCAGTAATCAGTTGCTACGATTTGCCATCATCATCATTAATTTTCTTTTTTTTTTTTGTACTGATACAGTTGCGCATTATAAACATGTTTTTATACATTTAAATGGCGTTGAGAATACTAACTCATCTTTCTGAAATTTCAAACCAGAGCCAAGTCTTTAGTTGTCATTATCAGCAGTATGGGATGTCATGTTTCAAATGTTGCGTCCTTGGTTGGCTGCTGCTGCTTCAAACGTCTCCGAGTTGTCCGAGTTGCTCATCCGTTTCGAGCCGGACGCGATCTGAGCAATTCGTGTCACACTAGGGAAAGCTAGGGAACAACCCGCCAGCAACACCGAAATTACTGGGAAAGTTGCCCCATCAGAAGCGGGCCTAAGAGGCAGAACTTCTGTTCCCTGCAAAAGAGGTTAATGAGTCTGACTGACTGAGCCAGATCTGTTGGTCAAGTTGGTTTTCTTTTGACTGTTTATTTTATGAAAAAGAGGCAATATGTGGAGAGCGCACCAGCAGCCGTGACGTTTGTGGCAGTTTAAGCTTGCTTTTGCAGGACTCTAGGAATTGGTCTTACAATTTCCTGCGACTACTCGTACAGCCTGTGGGGTCGCACTGAGGTGAGTTACTCTTGCAGGGTGTTACAGTCGGCCACAAAAGTTTACAAATCACACGAGCTGTGGTCAGACTGCATCACTTCGCTACCTTGCAGCGCGGCACCTGCTGTGGAGACCCGTAATGTGCACATGTGCTTCCTTTAGTACCTGCAGGCATGTCAACTCTCCCGCTTCCGGCCGACGCCCTCTTATTCTCACGAATATGGTGCCGGGCACTGCTTCGGTAACCGTGCAGACAAAATGAAAAGGCTTCAGAAACAAAAAAAGAAAGAAAAGGGCAGAATGGCTGTTTTCCTGGCCGCTGATCTGGGAAAAACAATGTTATGCCGGATGGTGGGAGATAGACTTGATTGACACCTTGGCTTCTCCCACTCGTTGTGCTAATGGGATGCAGCTGTGGCACGGCGGCCGATGATGGCTATTGAAGCGGCATCTGGCGCCGTGTTCGTGAGAATAAGAAGGCGTCATCCGGATGCAGGAGAGTTGACATGCCTGCGAGTACCAAAGTATGCGCATGCGCGCACTACGGGCTTCGACCACAGGCGCTACACCGCAAGGTAGTGCGGTAATGTAGTTCCGCCATGGCTCGCATGGTCCGTAAGCTTTTGTGGCGGTCTGTGCATGGACATTGGTATGATTGTGATCTTTCACGGGTCTGCCATGTTCTTTTCTATCTGAAGTGATGCGTGTGAAGTGATCAGGGGTCACATGGGGGTTACAGGGCACTGAGGAGTACAAGACAGCAATAAAGGCATGTCACCAGCGTGGTGCTGATCGCATTCTCAGTGGCTGCCTCGCAAATGGGGGTCTCTACATCAAGCTCGGACAGAGTCTAGTTGCCTTAAACCACCTCCTGCCTCGAGAATACCTCGACACTCTTGAAGTTCTACATGACCAAGCTTTGGTTCGAGTTGGGGACGAGGTGAGTGTTAAATGGTATTGGTGGTATCATTTTGTCTCTTTCTAACCCTTAATTCTACTTCTATAGCTGATCTCATCAGCTGCACAGACGGGACCACTGGGAATGAGTGTTGCTATGGTATATAAACTTGGTTTAGGTTTTATTTGTCAGTCTCATTGGGTTGGTAAACATTTGCCAGCAGTCTTAAAGAACACTAGCTTTGTTATGTCGTACAAAGAGGGAAAAAAAAAATGGATACTTAAATATCAGGCCGACGAGAGGATCCTTGCTTCCAGAGAGCTCGGCTATTAAAATTTTATCCCATCTAATGATCTGAAGACGCTAAATTCATTGTAAGAAATAAACTCCCAAAATGCTACTACCGTAAAGTACCGCGGAAACGCCCACTTCACTCAAGCACCCACTAATAATATTTTCCCTAACTTGTGAATTCTGCAAATTATACGTTAAGTGCCCGATTTTTCCGGACAAGTGCCCATGTCTCGATTAACCTGGTTTTTAGTGAAAGTGGGGTGGGCGCTCCCCCGGTATTTTACGGTAAATTTAATTATAAATAAAATGCCAGGCCTGTACTATATGAAAAGACTTTGAAAGTCTATAGATGTGACAAAATTGTACGCAGAGGAAGTTTTTGACTTCATTTTTTGGTGGCTTACCTCAACTTACATGTTCCCAAAAATTCCAAGGGACAAATTATGTGCACACACTTCCCATTACAAAACATAATGCTGTGTGCAGGACAAGCAGTGGAAGTAACTGAGAGGGAAAAGTCAAAACCTTTTTTAGTGCACCTTAAGTGCTGCAGACTTGATTCTAGA
This sequence comes from Ixodes scapularis, assembly GCF_016920785.2. NCBI lineage: Eukaryota > Metazoa > Arthropoda > Arachnida > Ixodida > Ixodidae > Ixodes > Ixodes scapularis. The sequence goes on along the minus strand of NW_024609884.1, from coordinate 19,846,360 downwards.
CAGAGCATGATTTCACTTTTCCATTTAAAATCCATAATTTACCTCGATTCTTCAAAATTTTACAAGCAGCCATTTCTGTAGGACGTTTCTGGTGGTTCTGTTGAATTACCGTTTCTTTTCAGATCAATGAACTGTTCTACGAGGACTTTGGTTGTCTGCCAGAAAAGCTCTTTGCACAGTTTGATCGATCACCCATAGCAGCTGCAAGCCTAGCACAGGTCTTCAAGGCAAAGACGCACGAAGGAAAAAATGTGGCTGTTAAGGTATTTTGTTTTTTGCAGATTGTTTTATGTTATGTCATTTGACATGTTTTTATGTCAATGAAGCATCTATTTAGAATGATGCATATCTATAATCATTGTAACTACAGTTTGTCAGTTTGTGCTTCTTGAATTTTGCTTGCTGATTTCTTATACCTTTTATGCAGCTTGAAACCTGCTGTCAAAACTGTTTGTGCATTTCCCTTACCGTTCTAATGATTATGAACTTGCATGATAAGTGTAGGCTCTCAACTCTGGTTTTCTAAGGGGAAACTGACAGCTCTTATCTTAAACTTTGCGTTATCATGGTGTGTACATTATATCTTAAAAGAGCTGAATGAAAAGTGGGGTACTGAATTAAATTTAAAACATCATTTCCCTCTTATGATTTTGTTTCTTTAACGGAGGGCAGGGAGCGATAGCTTAGTGATAAAAGTGGAATCGTGAGAGTAAATTTAAGTAGGTTTCACACATTACAGTTTTGGACGTAGAATACATAAGAATCAAGTCACAACAATCGAAGACTAATTGTTCTAATACGGCGTCTTTGCATATGTCCAGGTTCAGTTTATTGACCTGCAGCAGCGCTTCACTGGGGACTTGAATGGCATTGGCATCCTCTTGCACGTCGTCAGTTGGATGCACCCAAACTTCAACTTTGCCTGGATTCTGGATGTGAGTGTCCTGCCTGGGATGCCCAGGTATTTTTCTGTTTAGGGGGATGCCATTGTTTGTGTACTCTGTTTTGCCCTAAGACGAACCGCAGCGGATGCTATGGTGCTATCCCATTCAATCAAGCGCTGTGATTGTATCGCACGATTACGTGCCCCGCATTTCGCTGTGCCCCTCCTAAAGGCCATGTGACGCTCACACGGCATAGGATTGGCTTCGATGGCTCGTACCATCCTCTGTGGTGCACCATAAAGTGAAAGGGGGTTTAGTACCCGGCATCAATGGCACACATTCGCAAAAAAAAATACAAAGAAATAGCTGGAAACAAAGTGTCACTGTAGAACAATCAGTGCTAAGAGCTCTTTCACGTGCTCCTGAGCAAAAAAGCGACAAAAGCATCAAAATAAAAATGGGCCGATATCACCACCCTAAGCAGAGTGTTCATGTTGTCATGGGAATTCTTTTGAGCAGTGCAAGGCCTATCTTGAATGAGATGGATCTCGTGTTAAGAATTCACAGAGAGCTTGGTTTGCATGTTCTTAAGGTTGGAATGTTCTTTCAGTATCTGAAGTCTTGCCTGGTGAAGGAGCTCGACTTTGAGCATGAAGCCTGCAACATGGAGCGATGTGCCCGGGACCTGAAGCACCTTCGATTTGTCTATGTCCCTAAAGTCCAGTGGCCAGAAACAAGTAAAGTAGGTAAATAGTCCCAACAGCTGTAAACTTTTGCAGTCCTATCATTATTCAATGACATCATTTCTCGTTAAAGATCCGGCAAATGTTCGCTATAAACGGTACATAATCATGGGAAAATGATGTGTGAACTAGTGCAATGGACTCTGCTTTACTTTCAACAATGTCAATAAAACACTGAGGTGGTTGAAGGTGGCTGGAAGCACCCGAAAAGGAACCTCCTTGAAGCCTCGGTGCGGCCGCCGACATTACACTGGGGTTTTATTTGGCTTTGTCAGACAAAGAAGCCCCGAAGAAAAATACTAGAGCTTACAGGTTGGAAAGGATCTGGTAAGCTGTAGAAATCACCTTCATGAGAAACTCAGTTCAACATAAAAAATGCAAAGGACTGCCTCTTAATGGATGTGGTAGATGTCATATCTTCGTTACAGTAGATATTACTTTATTAACTGATGCAAGACCAGCCAGTATAGACCATTCCATTTAGCGGTCCCAGGGCGGCGCCATTCTGTTCGACCCCAGCGCCCTCTCCGCATATCCGGGAAGTCCAGCAGGTTTGGCGGGGTAATACGAGAGGGAGAGCACGCGCCCGACTCCGCTAGCAGACGACAAACTGGGAAGTTGCCGTTTCCATCCTTGGGCTGTACCGGAGGGCTGTACCGAACATTGAACTCTTGCTTCTGGCTGCCGTCGTGAAGTGGTTCGTGTTCTTAGAATATTTATATCCACTCCATAATCAGTCCATAGCACTCTGTTGTTTTATTTCAGTACATGATCAACTAGCGTGTCTTTGTTTCGTTACCTCAATAGCAGTGGAGTTAGCTGGCAGTACTACCCTCAACCATTGTGTCTATTGCGTCAGGAGAGCCCATTTTTATTTATTATTCCGCACTTCCACTCATTGTCGCTAAAGGCCTACATCAGTACCAAGTTTGTATAGTTAAAAAAGCTACAGCAACTGGATTTACTTTTCGCCGGAGACCGGCCACTCTGACACAGTTTTCCCAAACGTTTTTGTTATTTGCACGCAGGTAACGGTGCAATTGGACCACGTTAGTCTTTTTATCCAGCACAGCATTACACGATAAATTGTGTATCAAAATACGCGCATCTGTGCTTGAAATTTCCAAAATGGCGCGATTTTAAACAGAGTTTAAACGCCATCTTGATGTTAGGTACAGCCCACTCGGCGGAGCAGACGGCGCGCTGGTGGGAGGGGGAGGGCATTTTTTTCGCTCTCGGCTCTTCCTAGTGGAATGGTCTATAGCTGGGGACCTTTAAGTGCTAGTCGGTGGCTAGTCGCTCTTCGCTCTGCTGGTGTGTAACGCGAGCTCCCGAAGACATGCGAGGAAAGCGAAACCGAACCCTCACACGCGCCGCGCGTCTCCTCACGTAGCTCTCTGGTCGCGTAATTCCCTCTGGTGGCACTCGGGAGAACCTGACTCTGGAGGCGCAATATATGAATACTGTCGAGACCGGTTATAACAAAGTCGGTTATAACGAAATAGCGGCTACAGCGAAGCGAGCCCGATTTCCCATTTCCTTTCGCACTTTGTTATTACCGTAGTCGGTTATAACGAAATAGCGGATATAGCGAAGTGATTTCCGATTCTCGTTGACTTCGTTATAACCGGTCTCGTCAGTACATGACAGTAGAGATTAGCTTTGAGAGGCTAGTTGGCACTTTTGGACAGAGGGGGGCATTGGACACTAACAACTCCTTGCATGCATTTCCCTGGCTATTCCTGGTGTCCTCAATAATATGCATCTCGAAGGTGCCCCCTCACCTAGTGCTGTCACATTGTTTTACTGAAGGTGCCTAGACAGATGCTTTTCTTCTCCACAGATAACTTGTTTCGAGTGTGCTGTTTACGACTAGGTGCAGCTGTTTTCTGTTGTTACAGCTTTTATTAACTTTCTTTCAGAGAGTGCTCACAATGGAGTTCATTGATGGTGTCAAGATCAGTGACTTACAGGGTATCAGGAGACTTGGGCTTGATTTGGCCGATGTAAGTGTTTGCACGGCTTGTACTAACTTTCTTTCAACATTATCATTGTCAAAGGTTAAAATTTTATGTTGATGCTTTGTAGACTCCAAGTGTATTATATTGCTGATTTTCGAGCACTCCTTTCCCATAAGTAGTGCCAATAAGAAGTCCTTTTGGTTTAGAAAGAAGGCATTTTCCAATGATTTCAATTTACATGACAGCTTATTATTTTCCTTCATGTTTGGAAAGCATTTTCCTTTGGCATCTCCAGAGTAGTATGCATGGCCTTCTCTGTTTCTAATACAAACAGGTGCCACTGCTTGAACTAACACAGCCATTTCCTTCCTTGTCTCACAGGTTGACCGTAAAATGGTGGCTGCTTTTGCAGAACAGTTGTTTCATACTGGATTTGTCCATGCAGATCCACACCCTGGAAATGGTTAGTCGGTATGCTTCACTATTTCATTAGCTATTATGGCACCTCCTAAGCGTCAGTGAACATATTTTTTTTTCTTTCTAATACTTGGCGCTTTAATTGTCGGGTATTTTTTCAACATGTCAAACACAAATTTTGGTCCCATGGAGAAAAACTGTAGCATGCCTTATGAACTATATTTATTTATTGAAGACAGACTGATCTATGGGCTATAAGTTAATTCATGTCTGCGTGCCTCAACCTAGGATATTTTTCTCGAGTTATACTTTTGAGAAAATGTTTAGTTTGTTGCTAAATTGTTTAGTTTATTACTAATTTCTAGATTTAGTGTTTATCATAAAGCGCAAGGCTGAGCTACATAGATTCATATTTCTGGAACAACGAAGGAGCAAACTGGAGACAGAAGTCACCTAAACATAATTTCCCACGTGCTGCCAACAGGTGTTATTGCAAAACAAAACGTTGGTGTACACACACAAAAAAAAAAATAAATAATCACTTACTTAATTGTAAGTTGTAGTGAGCAAACTGAAACAAACCTGTGTTGGAGCGTGTCCGAGTATGCTCGGGCGTGGCACTCACGGTTTTAAAGGAATATCAGATGCAGTTTCAGGATAACTTGATATTTTGTGTGCTTTTGTCTATTATAGTATGCAGAAAAGTGAAGCTTGCAAGTTTATGGAGTAATGAAAATTGTTTATCCCATCTTCCATACACTTAACAGATATATATTAGATCTTACTAGGAGTTTCAGAGCTACATCAAAAGAGTATGGTGTGTAAATAAGACCCCCTTTGGGATGGACTGTTTATTTTTGTAATTGCATGAGAACCTTGTTAAAGTTCATGTATTGCTTTGTTCACATATTATTCCTGTTTTTATTTTTCTTAGCCTCTATCTCTTCTTCAGGGTGAGGTAAATGAGAGAAAACAAAGCACTTAGTAGTTTCTCTGATTAATTGTTGGAAGTAGCACAGACATCACCCATTATTTCTTAACTGTCCAAATAAGAGGAGAGACGTTTTCCACCGAGTCTGTTTGACTGCACTTGCCGCCCTGCTTGTAGGAAATTGCATTGGTTTTGTCCCACTCCAGTGTTTGTCCAGAAAGGGGAAGACGGAAAAGCTCGGATTGTGCTTCTGGACCACGGGCTCTATGAAGACATAACCAACGAGAATCGTCTGTCTCTCTGCCAGCTCTGGAAGGCAATCATCATGAACGATCAAGTGGCCATGAAGGCACACTCACTCGAGCTGGGGGTTTCAAGTGAGTTCTGTAGAGTTTGAACCAGTTCCGTGGTTTTACAAAGGCGGCTGCACCAAATTTGCTATTGCAGCAACATTTGCGCGTGAGCTTAATGCTACATATTTACACCATAGTGCGTAAGCAATGTAACCTTCGTCTGTTCTCTTTCGCTTTTGGTCCATTCCAGACTACCCGGTCTTCTGTGAGATCCTGATGCAGCGACCCCTTCGGCGGCCTACGCTGCGCATCCGGAACCGCCTATCTTCTGAGGACGTGGGCTACATGCGCACCATGGTGCAAGGCCATTTCGACGAGGTTATGGACTGCATCCGCAGCCTGCCACGACCAATGCTGCTGGTTTTCAGGCAAGTGATCTGTGCCAGCGAGTGTTGGAGAAGTCTCGATACTTTACTGGCTGTGGATTAAGCATGTTGTTGCTTGGGTTGTGCTCATTAAATGAATTGGCCTCTAGGAATGACAACGTAATGTACAGTCGGCCACAAAATCTTACGGACCACACGAGCTGCAGCTGAACTGCATAACCGTGCTACCTTGTGGCGTGGCGCCTGTGGTCGAGACCCGTAGTGCACGCATGCGCTTCCTTTGATACTTGCAGGCATGTCAACTGTCCTGCTTCCGGCTGATGCCTTCTTATTCTCACGAACACAGCACCAGGTGCCACATCGATGTCCACCGTTGGCAGCCGTGCCACGGCTGTATTTAGGTGGCACATATAGTGGAAGCCGAGATATTAACTCTACCTCCCGCCGCCCGGCATGGTATCATTTTTTCCAGCTCAGCGGCCAGGAAAACAGCCATTCGTCTTTTTTCTTCCTTTTTGTTTCAGAAGTCTTTTAATTTTGTCTGTGCTTGCTGCCCTCTCAACCAGTCAGTGACAATTGATTTAGAAAGCGTCATTTGCAGTGTTGGGAAGTACTTTAAGTATATAGTACTTAAAGTACTACTTGTAGTACTAATGTCTAGAAAACTTGTGCTCTACTTGAAGTACATTCTCTGACTATGTATTTGTTCTTTACTCTAAGTATTTTTTTCTGGTACTTTCCAAGGAGAGTAAAACTCCCGATGTCAAAGTAAATTCACCCAACTTGGTTTTGTTAAATTTATATCATGAAAGGATGCTTTGCCTACTCTGAAGAAATATTGGGAGGAATATATATCTACTCTCGCCAGAAATGTGAGGAGACGACACATTGCTTGTTTGTTCTGGGGGCGGCTTTCCCGCAGCCATTTCAAACTCTCGCTACTTCTCGCTCGGTCAGCGCAAGCGAGGAGGTTAAGAATATTAGGCAAGGACATTTAATCATAATGTGACACCTGAGGCTGTGGTGCAAAAAAATAAACTTTTAAGTTATAGGAAAAGACAACAAAGGAGAACGTCACAGTGTTTTGAGACGTTCTACTTTGTGTTTTCCTTCAACTTACAAATTCCTTAATTTTTCCACACCACAATCTCAGGTGTCACATCATGATTAATTATCACCAGTTCGCCTGCACATGCACTCTTTTTTTTTCGTTAAGAAGAGGACACTCCTCTACGAGGGGATCGCTAGCGGAAGCTACGGGGCTGACGTCATGTTCTCTCTTAGTATGTTAATCCTCTTTGGTGTAACAAGCCAGTGCACGCAATGCCGAATTCAGAAGTCTGAGAGACTTCTGAATTTGGAACCACTTCCCAAAATAACTACAATGTGGCCTCTTGACTTTATCTAATGTTCGCCATCATTTCTGAAATTAAGTGATGCATCCCTGGTTACCCTTGGGGCAATGCATACCAGTTAAAAAACCACTGTATATATAGGGGAATGAAAGGGCATCATGAAATAGCATTGTGTAAAAAAGTGATTCTACTTTACTTTGAAAGTACTAGGTACATTCTATTTATAGTATTTTACTTTGAAAGTACTATATTCTATTTATAAAAGTACTTCAAGTACATTGCACCCAGTGTACTTACTACTTCACTTGAAGGACATCACCCCTCATTTAGTTTTTACTTTACTTAAAGAACTTGTTAGATGTACTTTACCCAACACTGGTCGTTTGTTATATATTGTACACGTTATTAAATAAAATATTAAGAACTTAAAAAGCTTTTAGAATGAAAAAAAAAAGGTATAATGACTGTCTTCCTGGCCGCTGAGCTGGGAAAAACAATTCCATGCTGGACGGCAGAAGATATAGTAGATATCACAGCTTCTGCCTGTCATCGCGCCACCGAGATAGAGCCGCGGCATGGCAGCTACCGAAGCAGCGCTTGGCGCCGTATTTGTGAGAATAAGAAGGCGTCGACCGGAAGCGGGATGGTTAACATGCCTGTGACTACCAAAAAATGCATGTGCGCGCATTACGGGTCTCGACAACAGGCGCCGCGCTGCAAGGTAGCGCAGTGATGCAGCTCCGCCACGGCTCGTGCGGTCCGTGAACTTTTGTGGCCGAGTGTACATCACATCTGAAAAAAAGGTTCCCAACGTGTCAGTGTCCTAAAATCGGCAACTGGACGTTGCAGGGTGGAATATCTCTCACGTCCGTAGTTTTCTGGTCCACTCGTCACACCATTTTCTTATGTGCAGTAACTCGCTAGGTTAATCTTATGAGGGTTTGACTTTTTGTGATGTGGTACTTGTGTGCACTTGCCTAAAAATTTCCGGTTGGCAAAATATTACAGGAACATCAACACGGTGCGTTCCATAACAAAAAACCACGGTCATCCTGTGGATCGGTTCACGCTGATGGCTCGCATCGCCACACGACACCACGCTTCCAGCCAGGGCCGCAGTAGTGGTTTTAGAGTTTGGCTGCAGTGCTGGTGGAGTTACTTCGTGTTTGAGTGTAAACTCAGGTGAGCTTTTTGTTTGCAGCTTCTCGGGTATCTGCTCTTATGTTGTGCCAATTCGGAGGTCTCTGTAATTTACACTGTGCATTGGGCATTTGGCTACGTGTGGATATTGACACGGCTAATTTTTTTCCGTACAAAGCCATTGACTCTGAGCTTAGTAAAGATTTCATCTGTTTGTTTCATGCTAATTTGAAATCACCGCTCTTTCATAATTCTTCTTTTTGTACAATGTGCTTTGCTGCACCTGTTACTTATTTTTGCATTTTCTTAGCGTCTACCTCAGTAATTTCAAGATTTCATTTGCCATCACCACAGTGCCAGAGTTTAGAAGACGCATGCAATGAATTCACTGTTTGTAGATAATCATTTTAGCAGAAAAGTATTATCACAAAAATTACTCAGGGTGTGAGCCTCGTTTTGTATGTAGAAGCGTCCTCCCCTTTTAAATTGCGAGGGGAGCCATGTTGGGGCAAGGTAGAAAGTGGAGAGCGTCTAGGAAAGGGAAAGGGGTGCAAAGGTGGAAAGCATGAAGTGTACATAGACTTTTAACTTGGAGTGAAATTATGACGACTTTTTTTTTCAGACTGGAGTACTGGCACATGCAGCTCTCAATGCTTTATCTGCGCTGCTGTCTTCATCTGAGAGGACCGAACAAGGACCTAGAATATCTGCTGGATCTCGCTTCTGGGGATGTTTCACCTGTGTAGGACTTTTAAAAGTTATAGTTTGCTCGTATTTATGTAGAGCAATAAATCTATGTTACTTTACAGCATCACAGCTTGCCCTTTTTCTTTGAAATCGTGGCTTTGACATTTATGGAACGTGTTCTTGATCCAATATGAAATGTCTAAGACAGATTCTCGGAGAAGCGCTTGTACCAACTCTCCGGAATTCATATTGTGGTCCATGCTAGGAACCAGGGATCTCGGTAAAACCGGTTTACCAGTAAAGTATACTGTTCACCACCATAAGCCCGTAGCTCTCAAGTTTTGAGCAGCGCTCCAGGCGAGCGAAATAGAATATTTGTGGCTCGCGTTTTGAGCATGCGTCATTACGCTTCCCCACTACAGTTTGTATTATACTCCGTTTAAAGTGCCAGCGTAGCAGAGGCTAGAAGAGTAACTTGCGAGATTTCAGTGTCCCTGCCGAGCACGCGCGCTCGTGCAGTGTGAGCATCGTTCAGGGGAACATGCTTTGGCAAGTAGCTTCGGCTTCGCTATCGCGTAATGTGAAACATACGGGCTCACGGAAGCGATGAAAGAAAGCAATACAAATGAAGCTGACTGTTTAATGGGACGCTGAGGCCGCCAGTTGCATACTTTTTTTTATTTTTCATACTTTTTTTATTGCGCGTGTACAAATGCTGACAGAAGCTTGCATTCGAACGTGGCACGTGCAAAATCGAACGTTACAGCGCCGCGTGGATGGCGCAGCCATCATAACATGGTCGCGTCTTGCGAACGTGCTCGCGCCCCTTGCCTCAGGGTAAACCCGTTGCTCTCGGGCAGGGTGCGCGAAGCACGTCCACAAGACGCGACCATGTAATGCTGGCTGCTCCATCCACGCGATACCGGCCACAAAAACGGCGCTGTAACGTTCGGTTATGCACAAACCACGTTCGAACACAAGCGTCTGTCAGCCTGTCCATGCGCGATAATAAAACGTATAAAAAATAAATAAATAAATAAAAAATGCAGCCCGCCGCCTTAGCGTCCCGTTAAACATTCAGCATTATTCTTTGTATTGCTTTCTTTCATAACCTCCGTGAGTACGTATTTTTCACTTTACGTGATAGCGAAGCCGAAGCTACTTGCAAAAGCATGTTCCCCTGAACGATGCTTGCACTGCACGAGCGCGCGTGTTTGGCAGGGACACTGGAATCTCGGAGCTCGCTCTTGTCGCCTATGCCACGCCGCCACTTATAATGGAACGAAGTACGCACAAACTGTAGTGGGGAAGCGTAATGCCTTGGTAATGACGGATGTTCGAAACGCGAGCCACGATTATTCTATTTTGCTCGCCTGATGCGCTGCTCCAAACTCGAGAGCTAAGGGCCCATCCACTTTCTAAAACCTGCTATTTCACGCGTGAATCTCCTGCATGACGCATTTTAATGGCGCGTTTACACTTGCGGATTCGCGGACGGATCCGCTCTGGCGGCGAGTGGATTTTGGATCAGGGTGGGCGAAATCGACTGGTCGAAGACGGAAAATCTAGATATGGGTCCCGGACCGATCCAGGTTCTCCGCCAGCTACGAGCAGATCTCGCCACCCGGCACCAGAATCCGCTCGTCGCCGGCGCGGATCCGCCCGCGAATTCGCAAGTGTAAACTGAACTCCATGGGGCAAATAATGCGGGGGACAGCCGACGAACATAGCCCGGTGTCATGTTCACTTTGCGCGCGGCGCAGCAGCCACTGTTCTGACACCACGCGCATAGCGAACGCCGCCGGGCGAAATTTGTCGCATGTTTCGCTCCATGCAGCCTTTAGCACACTTTTCAATGGCATATAGCTTCCGCTAAAAACTGGACTCCGTGAAATGAAAAAAAAAACAAAAAAAAACGATGAATTTCGCTCAGCGGCGGTCGCTCTGCGTGTTGCCTCAGAACAGCCTGCGTACAAGTTCGATGGTCCGTCGCATACTCGCCGACGTGGTCTACAGGCATACTTTGCCACATCACTTCGGCGCGAAAGGTGGTGCACGCTCTACAGGGGCCGCCTCTACTTCCGATTTATTTGTAGTAGCTTTTCTTTTTGCAGCGAAGCTGTTTTGTGCCAGGATCTGGAAAAAAATGCGTCCATGGATGTTAACAAAAAAAAAAAAAAAAAAAAAAAACTCGTTAAAACGGCGCTCCTTCGTTTCGATTGGTCTTGGTAAGTATAAATAAAATGAGAAGGCAACCCGCGTGAGTCAGCCTTCCTTGGCATTATTAGAAAGTGAGGTCGTGATCCCTTGTTATCATCTACGTTACCGACTTATCTCAGCTAAGAGTGCGCTGTGACGAGGCTGAGGGTAGAACGCGCCGACCTAACCTTCTTTTCTTTCGCTTCCTTGATGCTGATAAAGAGACTGGGGCTAAATCGGAAAAAGCTCCTCGAGGTGTGCCTCGAAAAATTGGGTTTAGAACTTGCCCATAAGGCAATTATCACTTTAGTCACTAAGAATTAAAGACAATTATACAACGAAGTCGTGTACGTGTCTTCATTGCAATCGTATGTAAATCGTATACATGTCGTACAGTTGTCATACGTTGTCATAAAGATAACAGCTTCGCTGGTTTTCCATCTGCACGTGAAGTGGTTGGGCTCTACATTTCTTTTTTTTTATTTCATTTGCTGTTTGTTTTAAGATGGCGGTCCTGCTGTTATTTTTATTTGTTGCTATATTGCGCATGAACAGTTTCACGAGTGTTTCATCGCTAATTCTTGAGTTTGAGAGTTGTGAAATCTGAACAGCTGAACTGTGCTAATGTTTGGCTCTTATGTAGCAAATAGTGTACGACAACACGCGATTTTAATTTCGAGTTTTCTCTTTGCTTCACAATGGGTAATTGACTTCGCTTATAAGAGCTCGTGTTATGATGAAGTGCCACAATGTTGCGGTTTGCTTCTGACATGAGCTAACGCGTTTACTGTGCCTCACTTACCTGTTTGAATAGCAGCTGAGATTCGGATGACACAATGATTTCACCTCAATGAACAAAGCTCTCTAAACTGGTTTGAGATGGTACATCTAGACAAATGCTGCAAAACCTATAATTTTCACCAGCCGCTGATGTTCCCTAATACTTTCTGGAAATGTACTGTCTCTAGAAACTTGTACTAGCGCACGCACCAAGCTGAGGGATTCGAGGCAAAACCTCCACACTATTGGGCAGGAGATCGAACTATAGGGGGCGCTTTATCGAGGTTGTTGTCCCCTCAGCCCGGTGTTTAATAACACAGCATAACAAAGAAATTGAACCTCGTCATGCACGGCCTGGACACGAGCGCTTCGCTCTGTCCAATGCTGGCCTTCGAATCGTCTTCTTCGATATCGCTGATCAAAAACAAACAATAAATTTCGGTTTGTTGTCCCCACAGCTGAAGCGTGCCGCTAGAGGCGTGACTGTTCGATCTCCTCCCCAATAAGACTCGCGGTCATGTCACCCAAGTTATTCGCAGCCAATTGGAGGCCGCGAAAATAGTTTACACATTCTCGTGATCTCGTCCAAGCTCAAAAACAAGCACACTTTTTTTTTTTTTTTCACGTTTCTCGAACAAAACGCGTGCGCTGTCAATGCGGAGAGCAAGTCGTCTGCTCCTTGCGCAAGAGTTGCAGTGACGTCAGAAAGACGGCGAGCTCTGATTGGCTCTGATTGAAGGATAGTGGGCAGGCCTCAAAGCAAGCTGCCTTTGAGGTCTACCCACTATCCTTTCATCAGAGCCAATCAGGGCTCAGCGTTCTGACGTCACCACAACACCTGCAAAAGAAGCAGACGAATTTGCGCTCCGCATTGTCGGAGGGCAGTGTTGTGTAGGTATGCCATTTGGGCAGTAAGTTTGACTTGGCAGCTACGACCACCTTCTGCGGCGTTTTCGCAGGACTGGGACGATCCCCGGTCAGAGATTCATTGGACCCGAGCTTGAGAGCTTGTGCCGAATCATTTGGTGGCAGTATTTATGCGAGCTCCGCTTCCAGTGGCACTTTAGCGCAACCAGAGGAGTAACCTTCTGGTTACTTCTCTTTCACGATGTATTGCACAAAATGGGAGTCTGCATCTGGCGTTGATGTGTGGAAACGTGCGTGCTTCTCGCAACGTTCAAGTTTCAAGAGGGCATATCAGCTACGCCTTTCTCTTTTACCTTCAAATTTCCAGAAAGTTCTTAAATGCCCATACCTCTTGGCAGTGGCGTCACTAAAAAAAAAAAAAAAAAAGGGGGGGGGGGGGGGCACCGTGCCACTGACCCTAGGGATGCCACTGCCTCTTGGGACTACTAATTCTTATTTTTGAGCAAACGCTCGTAATTCGCAAAAAAATGTAAGCTTTAGAAAATGAACCGTTTTTTTGAAGAGAAATCGATTTACTGCCTACTCTTTAAGGTGAAATGAAGTCGCGAAGTGATTCAGATCCCAATGTTTGTATTTTAACGGGACTTGAAAACGACTTCATATATCGGGGGTCTCAAACACGCGGCCCGCGACTCTCTGTGATGCCGCCCACAAGCATCCCGCGGCTGCGAGCCCCCGTTCCCATAAATGATAGTTTTATATTGTCGATTCATTTCCGCTCGAAAAGGAGCTCTGCTCTGCGCACGCATTTCGTACCATTCTGCTTTTTTTTTTCTTCCTTTTTTTGACCATGTATTGCTTTGTCTAAGTATTTGCTTCTCAGCCCTTTCTCGTGTAAATCAACAGTAATGGCAATACCATACTACTAGGGTATACAAGTGCGAGCTCTTTGCTCAAGGAGACACCTCTGCTGCGTGAACGGCCAAAGATAAAGCTATGAGCTGGGACTTCTAGCGTTCAGACAATATCTTTAAAATGCTGCTATAAAAATTGTCAGAAAAGCAAAAACTGCCTCATGAAGAGGTACGTTTTTTTATGCCTGTTGAGCCTAGTGAATTGTGCGACAGAGCAAGGATGGTGTGCTTGCTCTCGTTCTATTGAAAACTGCCAGTACTGTGGTATGGTGGAGCTTTAAATCTTTTTAAAACATCAGGCGTAGGCCCAAAGTAGTCGTACATGCAAAGAAAAGCTAAAGAGGGCCAAACGATGAGCTTGCAAAAAGCAGAAAGCATACTGATTCCTTGTCTAAAAAATCTCTAGGGTGTCGCTGGGACAGTCAGCTGCTTTGTAACGTAAGACACCAATGCTGTTTGTTATTTTTTTTTACGCCCCAAAATATCAAAATATATGCACAGCCTCCATTGGCCCTCGTCCTTTCGAGGGTGGGCTATCTGGCCCCCACATTCGAATGAGTATGAGACCCCTGTCATATGCGATGCTCCGGATGCCGGCAGTCGACATGCCCTCTTAACCGGTAGGACTGGTTCAGACGTTTCCGTTGACTGCGCTACGCAGCGTTGCATTGCTTTGTTGCCATGACCAGGCGTCGTAGCGTCTGGCCGTAAGCAGTCGTAAGCGGTCGTAACGTTGACGGTTGTACTAAAACGCAACGTCTAAACCAACCTTTATAATAAAAAAAAAGAAAGTCCCAGTATATAGAAAGTGCTTCCGTAAAAGGAGCATCATTTCGGATAGATGACTTGGCGCACCACCACGATGAGTGAGACGTGGAGAAATGCGGATAATCTAAGCGCCTGTCTGGAGAAAAGACCGTTTTCTCGGTCCGCTCGCTGTTTCAACTCCCTCGAAAGCATCGGTCGTTGTGCAGACACGCCAGACTCGGATGTTTGTTGTACTTTTGTTTTATTCCTCAAAAGCACGGGTCAGACTTGCTCCAATTCATGTTACGGCGTCCGCTCCGCCAAATTGCTCGTGTTAGTATCGCAAGTCCGGTCACACATGTTATTCTCGTCTCAGTAGTACTCTCGTGTGATCTTGAACAGGGTCCGGCATCAACCGCATTATGCTGTGTCACGTTGTCTGGATGGTCGTCACCACAACGTTACGTCGATACATGCGTACAGTGGAGTTCAGAGTTCGGGATGGACGAAGTGCCAACTTTGCCGGGGGCGCGCCATTGAATGGCGCAGGTGTGGTTTTTAATCTGGATGCGAATTTCGTTGCCCCAACGCCAAGTTCGGAACTAAATTAATTTTGGCCTTAATAATCTGACTATGTACTCTGCCCCTATGCAGCGTGGCATATTTTATGGTTCCAGTAATTCTTCATTCGACCCTCGCCGTTTTTGTTTCTTTTTTTTTTCCTCCTTATGATAAGTTTCTTAATTCTGTGTATTTAACTTAATTTCTTCAAACGCTGGCATCCGTACAAAAACTGCCTAAATAGAAATTCTGATATCTTTTTCTTTTTAAGACTACAAACGTACACCTCTTATTGGTCGTCATTTTCTCGTATTTTGGTTCCAAATCACAACAAATGGTTAGCTAATTTTGTTATAATTAACCGCGTTACTTCAGCATGACTTGGCAGTAGTGCCCCAGAGATCGGCCGTAGTGCCGATCTCTGGGGCACTACGGCCCCAGAGATCGAATTAGAGTGGTTTACGTGACAGTTCTCTAGAAGGTATGCACACCGACACGGACATTGTAACGTCCATGCCAGGGCTGCATCTTTCGCCCTTTGCCAAGTTCGTGGCGCAATCTTAATTTTCCCTAAACAAAACAACAACAAAAAACCCTTTTGTGTTCTTTTTTTTTTTTTTTTGACTATGGTTACGAAGCGGGAAGGTTCCAGGTTACCACCAGCGCTGCTGTTCACTCCAAATTTCTCCTCCTCAGCGGCGAAGCGCCATGCATAAATAAAGACTTTACCTCGCTCCAGATAAACAAATAAACGTCACTACGGCAAATGTCTTTTCGCGAAGGCGGGGCGACGCGCGCCGGCCGTCTTCGGCGATTATCGTTATTGGGGCAAAGGGAGAAACGGTCTTGCTGATTCTTACGATCCACGGAAACATTTCACTCCGGTTTGACGCAGTAGCTTATGCGCAGCCATTCGGAATATTGAAGCTGCTCGCTCAGTCCGCTATTACCGTTCCGCTGCCGACGATCCTGTAAATCGCAACGGACGCGGCCGGCCGCCCGCTACGGCCTCGAAAACCAGGACCACGCGCATTTTGAATTAGTGTAATGTCTTGCGGAAATCGCGTCGCAGACGATGATGCTTGAATTTGCCCGAGTTGGGCCGCCTCGGAAGAGGCCTTCATTTTATAATAAGCCGAGACGCGAAGCAGTCGCCGGCAACCGGTTGTATACAGTTCTTCGCTTTACGAGCGTTAATGCGCTGCCTTCGGTTCACCTGGGAGCTTTCATTCTTTGCAGCACGCTGTAGAAGAGCAGCGTATCGGGGTTACTTCGAACGTGTGTTTGGGTCACGGTCCACGGGCACTCACTTGGGCAGAGAATCAAGTATTGGCGTGTCAGTGCTAGGACGATCGTCCTAGCCGGTGTCCGGTTGTCCTTCGACCTTGGAAAGGTTATCCCACTCCTCATGTTCACGTCAGGAAAGCTTCTGGGAAAGATACGAGCCCAGGTTCGTAGTAGCTGTTCCTCGGGAAAAAACCGATGCGAACTACGCGGTCCACTGTACGTTTGTATCGCCGCTGCGGACACGCTTTGCCACACTTCGAACTAGCGGAACGGAGACAATATCGCGGCGGTCCACGCAGAGTCAACCCCAAAGTGTGTAGAATGCAAGCAGACATGCACACTGATCTCGATATGTTCCGAAACGTCATTGTATTATTGCCAAATAGTATAGTACACAGAGACAGTACAGTTTACATGGCAACAAAAATAAGTGGTAATACGCGGGACTCCTACGCGCTCAAGTGCACTGCGTAGCGCTCTGTCGTGCCTGGGCTTTGGCAACGGCCAAGTACGTCTCTTGAGCAAATAAGCCACTTTGCATTTGGAAGGGGCTTCGTCGCCGGGGGCGGGGAATCATCGCTTCTGCGCGCTTTTGTGTCGCGCCAATTGCACCCGAGCGAAGTTGTCACAATACACACTGCCCTGACGTGCACGCGCTCCTAAACGAGTACAATTAGTGCTGGTGCACAGCCACTGGATCCGCGCGTTGCTGGTGCTTTGGCCCCCGCCCGTCGCGAATGTGTCGGCGATCCTCGAGAAAGTATTAACTCGCTCACCTACTTTGTACTAATGGAGGCAGGGTCTTTCGACATCCTGATTGAGGGACTGTCTCCAAGGGGTGTGGGCCATTTTGGCTAAACAGCTGCGATCTTTGAGAGGTCGTTACTGTTTAGTCTTTTATCATATGTGACCACCCCCTCTTTTTTTTAGTTTATTTAAGACAGTTCTCGGATCAGTGGTGCCGAAAGGCTGTGATATAGAGGCTTTGTGAGAAGTAAGCTTATCGCACCTAGCAACGTGTGTAGCACCTTAAAAGTGAGTTAAGGCGGTTGGTAGGGTCCTTGGGTAGGAAGGATTGCAAAAAGTGCGGTGTGTGATTCTGTGGTGCAGCAGCGCATGTATAAAAGATCGCGCGCTAGAGTATAGGCCATGTCGTTCTGTTGGGTGTACTTACTTACACGTGACTCGCTGCCTGTTCGTTTGGTCGCGACACTCCGAACAGTGCATGCAGCGCGTAGCACCAAACGATACGCTGTATCTACGTAGTTTTATCGCTCTTCCGCGCGCTTCTTGTTATAAAATATTAATTTGTGTCAATCTGTGCGAAACGAGACCGTTCCTTTCTCTATTACTACTCCAACTGACTCTCTCTTATCACTAACAAAAATACAGCTCGAGCTGGTAATCAAGTTCCTGTAGAACAGACGGGGATGACACGCCGTCACGCGTCGTGAATGGGCGAGTACCAGTTAAGCGCAACACTGTAAAATATCGCCAGGGTTGTTTGCATACAGCAATTCTATATTTCTCCACCTTCAGTCTAATAGGAACCTTCTCGTCCTTGCGTTTGTGCTCAACATCCGCGTGTCGATTTCTAGCGGTGTAGTGTGTCGAATCGGACGAATCTTCCGCTTTCGCTTATTTGTACACGTCATGCCTTTTCCTAGCTTGCGGCTGTGGTCGGTCTTCACCTAAAAAGAAAATTACTTGTTGAATATTCTTAGGGTACCGTCGCAGCGGCGTGGCTTGAGAATTGAGTTCCTTCCGCGTTATGCCCATTCATTTGCGTCACTCCTATGCTCCTATGTTCGTAAATCGTGACTATATATATATATATATATATATATGACGGTGAAGACAGTAAACCTAGCCTACCACCCTTGGAGGCGCCTTGCTGCGCGTTGCTTGTTTGAATGCGCTTTAACGATTGTACAGGGTGTCACAAAAAAAAAATTTTTTTTCACGTTTTTTTTTTTTTCAGAAATAAATTAGGCACCGCCGAACGCTCATTCTCCGCCCAAAGGTAGCGCTAGAGGTCACAACCAGATACCAAAGTTTCAGCCCGATTCGATACCTTATTCAAAAGTTATAAGTGATTTTCTGAAAACCTCAATAGGAAAATGGCGGCCGACGGAGTTTTCGAATACATGGGGCTCTATGGGCACCAGAAACTGAAAACGGGCAACAATGGGCTCCATTTTCCCATTGAAATTTTCAGAAAATCACTTAAAACTATTGAATAAGGTATCGGATCGGGCTGAAACTTTGGCATCTGGTTGTGGCCTCCAGCGCTACCTTTGGGCGGAGAATGACGTTCGGCGATGCCTAGTTTATTTTTGCGATAAAAAAAAAACTGTATTTTATATATATATATATATATATATATATATATATATATTTTTTTTTTTTTTTTTTTTTTTTTTTGTGACATTTTGTATAGTCATTCTGTTCTGACAAGGCGCCATCTCTTTCCGACGTGAGGCTGCGGCAGAGAGTGTGCGCGACCGAGCCGTCTCATGTAGCGGCTGATAGGATTCTCGTCGTGAAGACGCAAATGGTGCGCATCGAGTCGCCACCTAACTGCAGAACCGTTGGAGTGAAAAGAAATCGATGGGCAATCATCGGAAATGAATTACGAAACAGTGGCTTTGTTTATCGTTGATGAACCCGTCACACAACGCCGGTATAGCGTTGAGTACAACGCTGTATCAAGATTTTTTTTTTGTTGTTTTTCGGCACCGGTTTTACGGCGTTGCGTGAGAACGGACCTCTATTCGATCACATGATCGGTGTTTGGCCAGCGGCTTGCTAACAGCGGCAAACCATTGTACACCCCCCCCCCCCCCCCCCCCCCCCCCCCCCCCCCCCCCTCGGCGTGCTTCACGGTTCTGAGCCAGTGTGGCAATCGCTAAAATTCTCTAGCGGTAACCTCAACGCTGTCGGCGCCCGATCGAGGAACTCTGTTTCACCGGAAAGGGAACAATAATCGAGTTTGTTGCTCTGGGAATATCCAGCGATTTTAAATCTAATCACGGAACAAGCTTTTGTAATGAGTCCGCGGCGCCACTCATTCAAAACGGGTACCGTCGAAAGCAAGGTTATATATTTATATATATATATATAGTCACGAATATGGGCTGAGCCACAGACCAGTATGCCATGTTTATAAGCAGCAGCGAAAACGACGGCCAGGAACAATTGTTGGCCACGGAATGTAACACCTGAGCACGCTCCGTGTTCATCAGCCCTCAATTCATCGTATGTCTGCCTGTGCTGTGTATGTGTCTATTTTTTTTTTGTTGTCTTTTTCTACGTGCCGCACTCTTGTGCTGAGTGCTTTGGGGTAATGAACCCTCTAGAACTACTAGCGGCTGGAAGGGTAGTATTACATTTGGACTGCGGGATCTATACGCCACACCTTGGGGATCACACGTACAACTGTGCTAAACTGTAAATTTGCATTTTGGACCTGGAGGCGATCAGACACATTCACGTGTCCATTTTGAGTCAACTTTCAATGCAGGATTTTTTTTTTTAACACTCTTTCAAAGTATTCTAAAGGAAAGTACGTTCGAAATACTTTGGTCATTTACATAAATACAGCATCCACGGGACAACACACGGGTAAAGGGCTAGAAACTACGCCCACATTGGCACAGGATTAGAGAACAACACCGTCGCTAGTGTGTTCGCAAATTCACTCTATTCTGTTTCGCGCCGCCTCCGTAAAAATTTCGCAGCACAACACCGGAGGTAATATTTGTACAAGAGGAAGAACACTCCCCGCTTCCGCAACCGTCCGACTGGAATCTCTCGGGACGCTCGTGGAACCTGTACGTTCCCTCGGGGACGAAGGCGTAGACACGCACACAAAGGGGCACTTGACGTCGGAAGGAAACGCATACATACGAACGCCAGAAAGCAACATCGGTATATAGTTTGTACTTGCGTAGAGCTCACCTCCATCAACCTACCTTCTGTTCGAACGACACTCTTTTCCTTCCAACACTCGGACAGTTGTTTTCAAGAATAAACTTTGATTGTGGAAGGGGCAGAGTTATATGTTCCTAAACGTCTCAACAAAATTCGATGTTTGAGGGAAGGAGATATGCAGAGGGATCCAACTCTAAAATATGCGATCTAACTGAAGCTACAAATGTCGCTGCCTTTGGGGAATAATGAGGTTGAGGGGCAGGTTGCGACCTCGACGATATATTTTGCTTTAGGATTTCACACTTTTTGTCGGTTTCCAGCGCCTTTCCGTCTTTCACTGCTTCGTGTTTTCACCGGCGTGGGTTGGTAATGTTCGTTTCGCTTACGAATAAACGAGTCACCCACCCGGTAACAGCTGTGTGATCACAACGCGAAGTGCCGTCGATTTCGTAGAAAGCACCAATACGGTGAGAATGCGGGTAAGCCAATTCACCAGGGGTCATCACCCCGAGGTTTGTCTCGCGTTTCTTTTAACGTGCTTATACTGTGTGTGCACAGGAACGCCCTCATAATTCGTCCGAGGTATGATTTTTTATTAGTCGGCGAACCTTTATTAAGCTCGAGGTTTATGGAAACCGTGCTTTTGTTTTAACTGTTTACTGTGTCGAGCCAAAATTCAATATCCCACAAAAAAAAAAAAAATAACCAAAAAGGATAGAGTCGACATTCTTTGTATTAATTTTTTCTTCCGAGCAACAAATGTTGCAAAACTGCATGAAATGCCATCACGTGTGGAATAACGATATGATAAACGTTCGAGCAGTTATTTTTAGGCTGCTAAAACAAACATTATTAAATATCTGAGCAGGATGCTTTCATTTCGATTGAAGCAAAATGGATGCAAAAAAAGTATATATATATATATATATATACTTGTTTTTCTACCATTTCGTTCGTTTCGTTCATCTCTAAAGTATATATATATATATATATATATATATATATATATATATATATATATATATATATATATATATATATATATATATATATATATATATATATATATATATATATATATATATATATATACTTTAGAGATGAACGAAACTGCTTCAAACGACTAAAAACTCAAGCAGCCTGATTGAAAAAAAAAAAATCACAGTGCAGCGTTGCGGAATGCGCCAAAGTCTCCGGTAGATTTGTCTCAAGTTTCGCCGTCCTTTACAGACAATTGACTTACCTCGAACCGATAATGGTTTTTCTCACTTAGCAGGAACTGTTGCAGACTCTTTTGGGCGACAAATGTTGTTTTCCATCATTCTAATCCTTTCTCGTCTTTTTTCTTTCTTTTTTTTTTAATTTAAACATACCCTTGCGCTGTCTGTGGGCGGCTAGGAACTATGTCGTGAAAGAAACTTATTATCGAGTGCGTTACTTGAATAAAAGCTTTCCGTTGTGTTGACTTCAAATATTTTCTTTTCCAACTAAACCTTTAAAGTATTTAAAGTTGAATAAAAAATTGTGCCATGTTCGAATATAAATGAAACCATCCAGCCTCTTACATCATAATGCATACCTCTCACTTAAAATGAGAGCTGTGTTGAACCACTAAGCGGAGACGAAGAAGTTATTTATCGAATATTCTGATTACCTTTTCTAATAATGTGTTCGACGAATTATAGATGCAGGATGCAGCTATCGTTGGTTGCTATGATATTATATTTAGAACAGTGTCGTATTGACTCGGATTGGATTTTAAGAGGTATCCAGCCGAAATTTGTGGAAATATTAATTGAGCCTACACCATTTCATAAATCTAATGTTAAAATTGAAGTGGATTTTTTTTTTTCATGTTGGGAGAGGAGGGTGTATTGCTGTCGCAAGGCATATCGGAATCAAACCTGTTCCTTCATTCTTACACGTGCCTCGCTCGCACAGACCCTATTGGTCATGTATCTTTCTAGCCGATAGAAAGAACGGCCTCACGAACGGGCTGTTCTTACGGCGGCGCAGTTAAGGGTGATGATGACAGCATCCGCCACTGCGCGACAAGTGCGACGTAGCTTTAGTCACACAGTTGACCGAGGTGCCAAAAGTCACGAGGCAGTTCTCACCCATCCGCTTACCTCTAGATTTGCTGGAAACATTGGCCACCGAGGTGGCGTCGTCGTAAGCACTCGCTTTCGACGTGCCCCGTGCCGCCTGGCTTCCCTGTCTTCCCCATACCCCGGGGAAGCCCCCGGCGGAGCTCCCCGCCCTAGGGAACATGCGAGGGGACCCCTATCGACCCGAGGCCACCAAAGCAGCAGCCCTATACGACCGAGACACGCAGGACCATCAGATTACGGGCATAGAGCTCGGGCTGTCTCGTGCACTCGGAGCGGTCCCAGTGGGCCGAATTGCGCCTCTGGCCGGAGAAGGCCGACGCGGGATCCAAGCACTGGCCACCGTTCTGAATGCAGGACAGCGACAGGGCGTGCTGGCGCCCGTCGAAGCCCTCCTGCAGCGCCGCGAAGGGCAGCACGGGGTCCCTGGGAGACGGCACGTTGTACACGCGGCTGTAGCGCTGAGCCTGGGCGGCCGGCGCCGGCTCGGCCTGCATCGAGTAGCGGGGCCGTCGCAGGTGGCACGCCTCGCGGGCGCGGCAGCAGAGCAGCAGCAGGAGCACGCAGGCGGCCATGGCTGTTACGGCGAAGTAGGCCCGACTCACGACCACGCCCAGGAGCAGGCCCAGGCAGGCCACGGCGCCGCCGAAGCCCACGCACAGCACCGTCGAGATGGCCTTGCTGGGGGAGTTGCCGATGGAGGCGACCCCGCCGCCGCCGCTGCCACTCCGGATGCCGATCATGGCGCTCCGCTTAGCGCGGCGGCCGGCGACGTCGCGGGGTCGCCCGAGCCTCCGCCGGGCCTGCCCCGACTGCGGCCCGTTTCACGTCCTTCCCTACGAACGCAGTGGGGAACCTCTAGGCGGAGGCCACTCTGTCATCCACACTGCGTGCAGGAAAAAAGCCGTCATGCCCATCGGGGTCCGCCAGAAATGAGCCGCGGTCGACCGGTTAAACCTCTGTCAAATACCCCACGAGACCTCCGAGGGAAATCTTTTGTTTGCTTCACACGAATACATTGCGGCAATTAGCGCAAATTTAATTCTAGGTCTATGGCACGGTTGTTCTTAATCTTCGACAGAAATGCTCACGTATACTCGACAGACAGGGCACGCGACTAAACATGCTACATTAACAGACAGACGAACTCTGCCAATTTTTGACCAGTTAAAGTGGCGACAAAGTTTCGAGTATGCACGCCATCCCGCACGTCCTTTTAAAAGGAGATGTTTCCTTTCGCTAAAATCGTACGTACATAACCCCCCCCCCCCCCCCCCTTTTTTTTTTCCGTTCCGTTTTCCTTCGGCAAAACCATACAATTTCAAGCAGTGCAGAACGTCGTAAAAGGAAGACTTAAACGTACAAACTAGAACACTTCAAAAGAGAAAAACAAAGAGAGACGTGCAAGAACGTCGCTAGACACTACGGGGCAAGGATTCATTGGCAAGACGTGAAAGCGTCGGGTTTGGAAGTCCCTGGCAGTGGAAGCAGGCTCCGTTGCATATTTTATGCACGCACTTCTTTTGGGTCGCTCATGGAGCGGACAATATATGTGAAACGTTCGTGACCTTTCTCAAGTGCCGTGCGGGAAACACGGGGAGTAAAAAATATTAACGAACAAAGAGACGGCACATTATTTCGTCGCGTCCTTTCTCGTGGACAGAAGACTCGCGGGAAAAGAAAAGCGACCCCGCAGGAGGAGCTGGGAGAGCTCGCCTCATTCGATTCTTCTACTCAAAGTGGGTCGACAGTCCGTGTTTCGTCCAGATAAAGGAAACAGACGGACCGCCGTGCAGCTTTGGGGAAGACAGTAGATTTCACGTCAGTCACGCAGAGGGTTAAAATGGGGTTCATTTAATATCTGCGCACTCGAACACTGTCGTCTGCATGGAGCGCAGACCACGTTAAGGCTGGACTCCATGGAGCGAATATGCTGCGAACAGTCGGCGAATTTCGCCTGGCAATCTTGGCTCTGCGCGCGGCGCAACAGTCTGTGTTCTGATCGACGCCGCGCGCAGAGCCAACGTTGCCGGGCGAAATTTGTCGCTTTTTCGCAGCATATTCGCGCGGCGCCAGCACAGCGAATGTTGAGTCGTGCGAAGCGAATGTGCTGAAGTTCGTCGGTTGTTCGTCGCATATTCGCTCCATGGAGGGGGAGTCAACCGAATAACGGGATACGGATAAGTTTCCAGTAGGACGTGCGCTGCCTTTGAAAAGGATTTCTTCAATATGTAAATGTCCTAGCATCGACAAGTTTTTCCGACCTAAACTTTGCTTCATTTTTCATCATGTTGCAGTGGTTGGTATGCCACGTGGGGACGCCTCGTAAAGCACGTAGTGATCTCGCACGTAGCCACGATTTCTTTCCTCCCCCTCTTCCCTTTGCAAAACACACAAACACACACACACACACACACACACACACACACATATATATATATATATATATATATATATATATATATATATATATATATATATATATATATATATATATATATATATATATATATATGACTGTCAAGACAAGTTAACGCAGTGAAATAGCACCCAATGTAAATTAGGGTCACCAAGCATCTTCACGTTCGCTTCTGATCCTCTAGGCATATTTGATATGTATACAATATAAAGACCCTATTAGCTGATTGAAACATAACGTGCTAGAGGAGCATCTAATTAGTATAACCTAAGATGGCAAAATAAAGTAAAAAGTAAATGTGTTTTTTTTTTTTTTTTTATTATATGTGAATTTTGTTTTTACTGTACACCGATAATATTTTTCTTTGCTAAATATAAAAAGGATTAGTTAGAAGAAGGAACGAACATAGCTTTACTAGCTATGTTTTTATGTATTTTGTCCCAGTCGTGTACGTTTTAAACAGGACCTGGTTTCTCTTGCTTTCCGCCAAAATGTTGAGAGCACGTGGTTTACCCTTACTGGCACCCTGTAGTTAGACGCCTGGATGAACCCCGTCAAAACTTTTCAGTCGTACGATTCCTTGGATAAGTTTTCAGCCTCAACATCAAGCACGTTTTGAGCGCGGGTGTTGGGACACTGAAATCGGTTTTAAGTTTGTTCTTCAGGATAGATATTCTCGATGGTATCATCTGCTGATAAGTATGAGTACGAACCGGGCTTTGCAACGTCAGAAATCAAGCAAACAACTCCATGCTACCGTTGGCGATGTTGACGTAGAACAATAGAAATGTGATGGACACTGGTGTGGCGACGCAGTCGAAATGGGAACACGAAGAAAAGGATGGAATGGGCGCTATATTAACGAAGGACCAGGCTCGAGTTCGTAGTTTTGATAAGTACTTGGGAAGCGCGTGCTGTTACAAAGTCAAGTGGTTGTTGTAGAATAACGGTTATGAAGAAGATGATAACGAAAACATTTTGTTCGTTTTGATACCGGTCTTTGAAAGTACATTTTTAATGAAAGAAGGAAAATGGTATAAAAAGACCAGAAAAAAAAAAAAGCTATATTTTTTAGTTTTCCCCAAAATTATTACGCACGTTGATTGCAAAACCTCTTAAACTGTACAGTAATTATGTTGTATGTATGTTTATGCAGCCTGAAGTTAGTCTGCCTCAACGGGCGACTTGTCTCCCAGCTGTAGATGAGAAATTTAGTCAGTGCAGTACAACCGCTAGCCGTGGGTCTTTAACGTGCACCACGCAGTTTTGATACACGACTGCATGCCGGTACGATGCTCATTCAGGTCGAAACGAGCAGGGTTGTGGATTGAGCCCAGAAAGTTCTGCAGCGCGAGCCTTCGCTCCACGCGTTCCGAGTTGTGGTGCGCTAACACAGTCGGCCACCAATCCTCCTCTTTTATTTTGTCTTCAGTGTATACTACCTTCAACGAGAGAAAATGGCAGACGCACTAGCGCACCGCGTTCTGTCATCCTGCCGGTATGCCTTGCCATTCGGCCTTCTAGATTTCCGACACCTCTCCTAGCGTAGTGATTGGCTGTATTTGCATCGGGCGAGAAGAGCTAACACAGCGCGGGCGGACATGGAAGATGGAAATGAGAACACGGAGAAGATAGCAAGAAAGATTCTAGAGGATGGTATTGAGGCGACGTTAGCGGTTTCCGTGCACACGGAGCGGGAGGGTACGTGCTAGAGCTAGAGGAAGGTTGTTTTTTTTTGTTTGTTTTTTTGTCGCGCGGACGAGAGATAGAGAATGTATCTTAACTAAAATCAAATCTTCAAATTAGAGATTTTAGCTGGCTCCAGGATCAGCGCCCACTATTCCAGATCATAGAATGAAATGAAGATCAATATACAGGGCGTTTATTTTTTATTTAATATTTATTTAGTTAAGCTTTACACAGACTGTTAAAAAAGGTGATCTGTAAAACCTAAAAAAGGAGAAAAAAACATGTATACATATATAAACAAAATTATGAAAATATATTTACATATATATACGATTGCTCAGTTTGTATTTCTTTTTGTGAGGGGCCCGAGGGACAGGTCTAGATGTGTTGTTACAGACATTAAAACTCCAAGAAGAAAAATGTCCGTCTCTGGTTTTTAGGTGGAGCAAACACGGTGGGTGAAGTTCGAGTCGAGTTTTTGTTTGCAACTCCTTAATGTTTATTCGGTTGAATTCCCAATACCGTAATGACGATGTAGGGCGCTCAACGTCTACTTAATGTTACGGGGATAGTGAAGAGCGCCGCTGTGCTAATAAAGAGTTTTAGTAGATCAGGTTTTCAAGCCGCGCTATTTTTAGCAGGAGCTCGCGCTGCCGCTTCGATGCATGCTCTGAAGCGCGCGCCCGTAGCGGGAGCCGGGTCTTTGAAAACGATCTACTAAAACTCCCTAATAACTCGTGAATTTGTATTAGTGTGTCACGTGCATTCGAGCAACAGTTATTACTTTATTTGGTGACGCGATGTAAGACAACTTACGTCGTTGCAAAAAGCATAGAGCGTCACTCCCAGTCTACGTACGGGCTTTTTTTTTTTTTTTTTTTTTTTATTAGTGGAGTCGACGTTTAGTCTCCTCTCGTTATCGTCGGCTTGGTCATTGAAACACTTATGGCCTTCATTTATCGTCATCGATATGCAAAGAATCGGGCCTTGAAACTTTTGTACAGTTCTTCGAGCAAACAAATGCACCTTCCAAGGCGCGACAAACGCCCAGACTCCTCCCCGTCCGATCTCTCCTTTTCGCGAGAGATTTAGATTTCGGCGTGACCACTTTGTGCCTTATCACTTGGGTTCTGTGTATGTTTACATAGCGGGAAGTTGGCCCCGTCTGCGTTATGTCTCCAGGTGAGAAATTTAGCGAATGCAGTACGACTGCTAGCCCGAGGGTCTTTAACGTGCACTACGCAGTAGATGTACACGACCGCACGCCGGTTCACGATGCTCATCCAGGTCCAAACGGGCAGGGCTATAGATCGAACACTTTGTATACCTCAAAACTTTGTTGGCGTGGCGTAAATCAGCCTGAAAATTTGGCGTTTCATTGCTCTGCAACGAAGTTTCCCTCACGCTCTGGCCTGAGCGTGCAGATCACCCCACAAAGTTGTTATTTTTCCCCGAGTCGTGGATTAATACTCGGCGTCGCTGCTTCGACAGAGCGAATTCCGCGAGAGGGGACGAACGCCGCTCTTGCGTATACCACGCACGCTCGCGGGGTTTCACCCGGGTATATGCGCCTTTCGAGCAGCGACCGGTCTAATGAAACGGTCAGTGTTTCTTTTTGGCGGAACATAGGCAGAAGCGACGACGCGCTGCCGGCAGACATTCATTAGCGAGCTTTAGCCGCCCATTTGAGCGCGGCGCTCTCAATGGCATAACGATGCGTGCTCGCCGCAGCTCTCTCCGGGAATGCGCGCGGTCGTTTTGCGGCAGCCTCTATGAACTGTAATGCTGGTCTCGAACTGGCGAAGCTTGCGCTGCGCGCTCTCGGGGTTCGGGAGAATCTGGTACCGGCGGCACGTATATTCATCTCGGAAGAAACCGGAGACATACAAAACAGGAAAGCACCGGTGCACCGATAGAATGAAGCCTGCGTTGTGTTCAGCGTTCTCTCTCGTAACGATTCAAAACAATGACAGCGAAGAACTGGACGCCCGCTTATCTAGATTAGCATCGGTGGCACTAGTGTTGCGCAACTAACTTCGCTGCAATCTCCAATAAAATAATCGCACAAAAAATATTTGAAAAAAGATGTACTGCGTTAGAAGCGGCAGCCAGTCGCTTGAAATGTTCAAGATTTTTGCCACGGGTAGTGAAGGAAGGGGAGTGTGTAATACCCATGTTTTACAAGCACTTCAGAGGCCTTCCGAACAAAGGCCTTTAGAAAATTGGCGAATCAGCTCGGCGGTCCTCACTCTGCGCGTGGCCCTTGGCATGCGCTGGTTCGCCGATTCTCTAAAGGCCTTTGTTCCAAAAACCTTTGAAAATTGCCCGTGAAACACCGCAACTCTGGAACGGAGCTGCTGGGAACACGACCGACAGAAGAGTGTTTAACATAAAGAACGAAAACTCGCGTTTCTAGCGACTCTTTTTGTATCTTCCTTCTTTCCTTCTTTTTTTTTTTTTTTTTCCTTTGCGTTTTAGTTTTACCTACCAAGCTCGCCTCTTTTTCTTGATAAGCGCGGCGCACGTTGTAATGCCATTGAAAACGTGGAGTGCGACCACAGCCATTTGGGAATAAAAAGAAAATCGAAATCGCGTTCTGAACGTAGGACGGAGGGAGGCATGAACATTTTGCAAATGAAATTCCATGGCTACACCAGTAAAGTATTTGGCTACGCTCTCTTTATCTCTTCCTTTCTGGTTTTTTTTTTTTTTTTTTCATTTTCTTTCTCTCATTTTCTTACAACCTCCATCACAGTAACATTGAAAGCGTGTACTTTTTCCCTCGCTTTTTCTTTATCTTTTTTTTTTTTACTTATGTATCTAGCTGTCATGCGCCTGAAACGATAAGCGCAGAGTATGAAGGCGATTTCCTCATTCTTGTGTGCATTCTTCCCAGCGATGTGAATTTCAAAGAGCGTGGAGTTTGCTTTTTGCGCTGGTATACTTCTTGGATGATAACAAGAATTTTCGGCACGTACCTTACGCGCGCAGTGTGCAGGTTTGTTTGTTTATTTCGTTTTCCAGGTGCACTTAGCGGCAGTAAAGAAAATAAAAGAAAAAAAAAAGAAAATGGAAGGTTTCTAGCAGGTTGGAGTTTCACGAAAGAAAAAATAAGATAACTGCTGCGTAGTTTTGCCAATCACGGCCGTGAAGTGGAGTAAATTTACTCTTATCAAGGGGTTAACGTTAAAAAGAGTATCTAATCACTAACAGCTAACACGTACCACTCGCCTACTCTAGTTTACAGCGAGTTGACCGTGGAAGTTCCTACTCTTGTTTAATTACTTCTGTTTTGTCTCTTCTTTTCCTTAATAAACACTCGTTTCGGTTGTGATCACACATCAAACGGTAACTCCGGTCAAGTTTCTCTCGATTTTATGGTTACGACTGCTTTTAGTGAAGGAAGTGTCCCTGAATTACGAGGTGTCATTTCTTTTTGATGTCTTGTGTGGTTTTGTAGATAAGAGTTTTGTTTCGGGGGCCTAAGGTGAAACCGAAACTATACCGGCTCGAGCATGATGGCAACCCTTGTGATCAGCTGCATGGTCGCCGCGTGACGCAAAGTTCGTGCTGCGGTATCGGGAAACGTACGACTGGCCTAGGTCGCAAGAGCTCCAATCAGTCAGGTAATGTGCGACGGCTGTTTTATAGCTTTACTTCGTATGTATTCAAACAGCTGTAGCAAATATTAATACACATTCATAAAGTTTCCGGCCGAAAAGGGAGTTCGCCACGATGAACGCAGGTTCAGAACGAGCCCCCCCCCCCCCTCCCCCCCCCCCTCCCCCCCCCCCCCTTATCTTCTGAGAGCTACAATCTTAGTGGTGTGCAATGAACGTTTCAGAAGCGTTGTGGAAGCCAGTGGTGGAAGCCAATCGTAAGTAAGCTCGCGCTACGCAGGAGCGGACTAAACTGTGGCCGCCAGTGAATGCCCCCTCCGGCAGCACGACGCGCTTGAGCGAGCAGGCAGTCAATAATCTTCGTGCGTCATCGCTGACGAACACTTTCAAACTACGACCGCTGAAACACAGCACAACAACAAGAAAAACTCGCCCGCTGGGATGGCTGAAAACTCTGTAGAATAACACGGCGAAAAAAGTGTCAGTACAAAAAGTAACCCCCTTGAGTATACGAACATGATGTCGGGGCATAAGGTTGCTTGGCAAACAGCCAACACACTGAATGCTCGCTGAGAAGCTGCATGGTGGTAGCAATTTTAATATCGGTTTTAGAGGGAACCGCGGTTGCCCATTAAGCGGAATCAGTGCTCGTATTTAGGATCCATAAATCGATGTCAGTCATTTATTTTTGTTCGAATTTTGACCGGAGTTACCCTTTTAAGGAAGCCCGAGGGATGTCACAGTACTACTGTAAAGCTTTCGAAACTCTTAAGGCCCGTTCACACTCTTGCGACCGAGTAAGACCGAGAGAGACGAGACCGGTTTTTAAGCCTCTTGCGACGTCTTAGGACCAGTTCCGCTGCAGCGCATCCGGTCCTAAGAAGTCGCAAAAGGCTTAAAAACCGGTCTGGTCTCTCTCAGTCTTACTCGGTCGCAAGAGTGTGAACGGCGCTTTATCGTGGACAAGGGCTAAGACTTTCAACCAGTTAACCTCGAATGAGTTGTCTGCATATGCCTGACACTTTCTTCTCGCGCGCGTGTGGATCACCGTCAAACTTCCTAGCTCTGGCTCGGTCGGATGTTTACAGAGAGAGGGCTTATGGTTGCACCAGCGCCGCGATTTCGTCAAGCTCGGAGATTTAAGGTCTCAAGTGCCGCGACATTTGACAAGTTGTGCTTGCTCTGATTCCAAGTTAGGTTGGCGCGGAGCGCCGTCTGCCCGCAGGATCAGCGTTTGCGCAAAGCGGGCAACTAACGCATTAGTCGGGCTTGTAAAGCGACTCGTTTCGCAATATTCTGCCGCGTACCTTAGCGAGTCAAGCATTCTATTATAATCCTGCCATTGCGATGATTTGTACCACTCGGGTCGTAGACGTGTGCGACACGAGCTTTCCGAGATCTGTACATGGCGAACCGCTTTGCAAACTCTATTCAACGACTGCAGGGAAAAAATAAAATAGAGAGACAGAGTGCAACAACTGTTGCTGCTCGAACTAATGCCTAATTAGTAATCGCCGAACGTTGGTTCGCTAATAGAACGTTTCGTCATATGCCGGCACTTTGGTGTGATTTCTGTTGTTGTTAGCCATCACTCGTGTAACAACCCGATTTCGGATTAACGCTACCGATAAATAAACGAAGCGAAGAGTTGTGGAACGAATTGCTTCGCAACTCGCGATGCTTCATCCTTTGCTGCGATAACTCTCCGCGATATAAACGCTAATGTAAATATCCACATTACCGCTTAAACAGCAGAGTAAATCTGCCGCAGCCTGTATACGTGTCGAACGGTATGCGTTTCCTGACTTGATTTGCCTACTTTGCAGATAGCTGCTTCTAACGGCGAGCGAGAGAGAGGGGGGGGGGGGCAATTACTTTAATTTGTAGATTCGCTCGATCATCCGCTCGGATTCGTCCAAGCGTGCCACGATTTGTCAAACTCCACTCTATAAAAGGCGTCTGTGAATTCACTTTCCTACAGAACACGGAGACAGCCAATCGCGGCGAAAAATAAAGAATGCGAGCGAATGAAAAAAAAAAAAAATCACCCGAACAGTATTTTTTTTTATTATTTACATTTTATATGTCATTTCATGCTTTCTATGTGCCCTTTTTTTTAAGTTTTAATTCAATAATTATTAAGCAAACAAAATATCAGGTAAACAACTCATCTCAGCAAATGAGAGCGTTGAGCTTTTTTTCTACGTTCCGCTTCGTTTGTCTGTGCAAGCAAATTAAAACGCGACGAAACCGTAGCAATAAAAGTAATGTCCTATTGTAAGAAAGTCGGAGCGCGAAAGAACACCTTTTTTACGAACTAAAAAATAAGCTGCTTTAAATTTACAGTAATCTTTTCTTTCGAATTGTTTTCAGTCACCGAACAAATTGATAAAGCAACCTGCCACGTTTAAAAATAACATTGTGTTAAAATATAATATAGTTTAGCTATATTGATTTAAATCACAATAATTTGATTTATATCAACCTATTCTGATTTACATATTATTTTTTTTTAATCGTGATATTTTTTCCACATTTTTTGCTAGGTTTTTGGTATTATTCACCGTGATTCGTCGTCTGGTGTTCTGCCGGGAAGGGAACTCACTCACAGAGTGTCGAACCGGAACCGAACCGAACCGAAAACCAGAACCGAACCGTTATTTTTAGCCGAACCGGAACTAAACCGAATCGAAGTCTTCGCCGCCACCTCGGAACTGAACCTGAACTAAACCGGTAAAAATATAACGGTAACCGGTTAAAAACGGTTCACGGTAATTTTTTTTTAATCACAAAATGAGTGTTTCAGAAATAAAAATTGGCAGCTGTGTTTCTATGTAGTGATCAAATTGTCATATACCGAATTGCAATGTATGAGAAATTGTGGGTTTTCGTGGCGGGGCTCTTATATTGGCACTATGATTAATAATCTGCCACGTGGTCACTTGACGGCATGCTGTCAAGTAGTGTCACGTCACGTGGCCCCGCGACGTATGAGAGTTAAATTGAGAACGTCACTCGACTTATTAACCTTGTTCACACCGTGACGTCACATGCCATCACGACTTCTCACCGCGTGTCACATGACACTATGACGTACTCGATTGTCATCAGCCCGAGTCGAGTTCTCGGGTTTTTGACGAATCGCCGAACATTCGGGTAATATGGCTCGTGTTCCGTGAAAGATAAGAATACATGAACTCTAACAATGTCTAATGCTTAACCCATGCTTTATTCTTTGCCAACCCCAGCGGCATAACTATGATGAGCACTGACGGTAAATAATTAGCGTCAGATCACATGGCCGCTTAATCGTTCTAGTAGCGAGTTGAGGAGGGGATAGGTCTTTCTTTCCTTTATTTTTTGGCTGCGTCTGCCATTGAGCGGAGGGGAAAAGTAGGGGATGTTTTTACAAATTATCAACGTCAGTGATTAGCTTTTAGCGGTATTTACTGAAAGTACAAAAATTGCTGCACGGCCCATTTTACATGTAAACATCATTGAGGCACCCAAACTTGATTTCGTTGTTTGCTGAATTGTCTCAAAAAAGTTGTTCCCGTGAACAGAAGCATTGAAGGGACTAAATGTGACTTATTATTCCGACGATAAAGAGAACTACAAGTGTCAACATTGTAAAACCCGAGACGTAGGACCCACGTCTCGGGTTTTACAATGTTGAAAGTTCCCCAGCTCGCTTGCATCTTCTCTGTAATTTCTGAACTACAAGTGTGTACGGGAGGGATACCCGAAAAGAAAGATCCTACACTCTAAGAAATGCCTGCGCGTCTACTTACGCACAAAAAACTCGAAGAGCTAATCTCTGCGATCTACGAAATCAGCTCAGCGAATGATGAGGCGGAACATCCGTTTAGACCTGAAAATGAAGTCTGCGCTGTGGCCTTACGTAATGCAAAGCGTCATTGCATTGCGTAATGCCACAGCGCAGACTTCGTTTTGAGGTCTAAACGGATGTTCCGCCTCTTCATTCGCTGAGCTGATTTCGTGGATCGCAGAGATTGGCTCTTCGAGTGTTTTGCGGGTAAGCAGACACGCAGGCATTTTTATGAGATTAGTGGCCTCAGAGGGACAGCCGAACGTTGGCAGTCGCTCTAATTCTCAGGGGAGGTTCGTTCTCAAGTTCTTACCCAAGCTGCGACCTCCCCGTATTTCGTTTAGACTTCACAGTTTTTGGGTGAAAAATAAAAGCAATGAAGAATTAAGGTTAGCAAGTGACACAAACGGCCGATAATTGTCAAATCAACACCCCCAAACGGAGGAGGGAGTCTCTCAGGAATAAAAAGTACTCTCTGAAAAAGCAAGACAAAAAAAAAAGGGGGGGGGGGGGGGGGTGAGTAGTTTTAAAAACATAATGCGCTGTCAAGGTTCATCTGCCTCGCACCCTCGGCACAGACTAGAGAGCGTGGACCCGGAAACTACTTTGTTGTAAAAACATTCTTGACAGAAAGCGCGTTTTCGCGGTCCGAAACGCTCGCGCCGTTCCTCACGAAGCTGCAGCAAGCAAGAATAATTTTTGTCTCTCGACTAGATGACTTGCGCTGAGCGCGAACCTTCTGCACCGCGCATTTTGCACCACCGGATTCGCTTTTCTAAACAAGAACAAATCGAAATGATCACCAGCATATAGTGCGATGATATCACGTGCACACCATGTTAAACAGTTCAGTTTTCTGGTGAAATGAGATGTTTTCCACAGCAGCAAAAATATATGTTCAAATAGACCTTTCCGTAAAATCCCAGGAGACATCGCGTAGGGGGGAATAGACTGATCTCACGCATGCACGCCGCCGCCGTCATAACCTTAGTTTACAGGAGGCAGGCGGGATTGCACGAGACAGCATTCATTTTCTCTTATCTTTAGGAAGTTAGAATGCTAAAAAAATAAAGCGAACGCGAAAGGAGGTGATCACATACCCTGCATTGTATTGCTTCTCGCCTCCTTCTCTGCTTTCTGAAATCACAAAATGCTAAACCAACGTCAACTTCGTCTTCAATTTCTGCATAATTTCACGTGCCGTACATCGGAACCTCACAATGCGTCCAGCTGACGGTTGAGGCGCCACGTTTTTTGTTTTTTTTTCTTTAAGTTTTATTGTAAAGTTGTGCAGTATATATAGCAGTCTTGCAATGATATGCGACAGCCTAATAAAAGAAGTTTCGAGCTCGTGCAAGTTGATATCGAGATGTGATTTTTGTTCGAAATATATTGTCTGTCCGCACTATTTCTCTGTAACTAAGAATGACATTACATGCATCTCTATGTATTTCTCTCTGCAGTAAGGCGTTGTGTATGGGATTATTTAGAAGAATACCAGTTCTTTTTTATTTCCTGAACATTTCGTGTATTTGTTTTCATATCTGTTATGGAGCACACAGTCCGTTTTGGCATACCCCGCGACCCGGTGTTTCGCAATGCCAAACAGCGAACAAATAAGCACGTTTCCGCAGGTTTAACAGCTGGCGTATTTTCGAGTATCGTCCTCCCGTGGCGGTCTCAAGCGGTTGTGTGAACTTGATACAGTCAAATTTATTGATGATAATAAAAATATATTTAATTACGGCCTGAAGTTTTGACAACATAAATAAAAGCCGATCACCTTAATTATATACATCATAAGTAAATGCACCCCCAATTATCTGGAAAATGCTCTGCAAATCTTTTCCGTGTTTTATTTTATTTTTTTTTATCCTCGATGCAAGTGATTTGGGCGAGCCTTAAACACATTTCTTATTTTGAAGTTGATTTGATTAACAATGTGTTCCTGGCACATATTTAACTTCTCAAACATAAAGAAGTTTGTTATTGCTTCTTTTTTATAGCGAACAGCAATTTTATGTGTTGTGGACTGGACAAAAACAAAGCACACAGCAGCGCGTGGCGGAACTATGACGATTGTGCACGCAGACGGTCAAAAAGTGGCCAATTAAGGAGCCGCAATGTCATTAGAGTATGAAATACAACTTTTTCTCTTTTTAACGAAAAATCCCCAATTAGCACGGATGATGCTGATTTGCAAATTAAATTGACCGGCATCTCGTCAAAAGGAAACTTCAAACGCCAAGCTAAATCGAAAATGTTCACTTGGGTACGCGCTATTTTAGGCCAGATTCGATCTGAGTACAAATATTAGATTAGAGTGAACAATTTTGATAACTTTTTTTTGCATAATTATTCGCCCGCATCACGGTGCTGAGTGTAAGCAATGTTGGTCAAGAAAACAAGCGTTGTGACTGCCGCTCAGTGTTTCTCTAAAAGGTAGACTGAAGGGGCTTGCCCTAAAACTTTCCTGACATTTTGAAAATGTTATTGCTTTTTGCTCAGTTGCGTCGTCATCATATATATTGTGAAACGTATTTCGTAAACAAGATTTTACAATATAAATGGATAGGACGGGTCCATTTTATGATTTTATGCACTGTAATAATTTCGTATAGGTTCAAGAGCACAACTAGGATTCGACTTTCAATACTGTGACGCAAAGTTGTACCAATCACGGGTATTTTAGGCGACCTGCCAGACTGATAACCTTTCGATTCAGGTAAAATATATGCAACTGAGGTAAACAAATGGATGTTGAGTCGTATAAACATGACGTTTTGTATGTTAATCTAGCTTTTTTTCTTCTTACTGTTTCGCCGAAATTAAATAACACATTTTTTTTTTTTTTGCTACCTGAAAATAATTGTGGATTGTACGAATGATAAAAAGGTATATTGTTACTCATTTCACGGTTGAAATAGTGCCTATTGCCAAAATAACGCCGAAAATATATTCTCAATGTGGCGGTTCAAACCGGTTCGAACCGATATTTTTGCTTCCCGGAACTGAACCGAAAGCCAAGACCCCGATCCGGAACCGAATTATTAAAAATTTCGGTTCGACGCTTTGCCCATACACCTTATATTAAAGTGTGGGAGACCGATAACGACAAAATACGGCGGTGCGGAACAACGTGCCTCGGCAAAATAGGCCGACTCATTTTTTTTTTCTTTTAATCTAAATACAGAATTAAGTTTCGCGCTCATTTAGTGAGTTTCGCTTTCACATGATGCGATTTTTCTCCAATCGCAGTGCAATTTCCATCGTATAGCGATTGCAAGTGAAGCTCGTGCTGAAAAGAATTGCTGCTGTCGCTACACTGAATCTCGACGAAATGCGTGAGCATTTCGCGCAGGGTTTTCGACTCGGCGAAGGATGGGAATTCTAGCCTCGCAAGGGTCTGCACACTGTTGTTTGGAGAGCCAGTCTGTTCTCCCCTGGCGTCGGCGGTTTCGGATGCAGCTGCCGCAGGTTGGCTCGATCGCCGCCTACGTTCCGTATACTGTTGTCGTCGAAGAGACAATCTTTCCTCCCTGGTGTCGGGGCGGTTTCGCGCTAACGGCGTCGTCGCTGCGCCTCGGTTTTCCGTTGTCGCCTACGTTGTGCCACCGCCACGGCCGCTCGATCCCCTCCTCTCCCGCCCCCGAGGCGCGTGACTGGAAGCGTGCCAAAAAAAAACTCTTTCTCTCTTGTAAGAGGGAAAGTGTACGTAACGAGCGAAGGAACGGAGCGAAAGAGAACGGCGGGAACCGCCCATCGGCCTCACAAAATCTGTCCAGTCCAAATCACGACCGTCCAAACGAAACACGACTGCATGCACCAGAACAATAAATGCTAACACGTAAAAAAAAAATGGAAACGTTATTTTCGGTTTACCTGTGTGATGTCTTCACGGGCTTTTTGCCGCACGAGACTGAAAATCGCACCGAGGTTTTTCGCGCACTCACTCCATCTGAGAGTTAGAACGGCGCCGCCAGTTCTAACGCTGGGTGCAATCCGCGACGGTATAATCCTGAAATCAACGCGAGCGCCGGAAGAAAATCGACTGATGTCCTCTAAATTATCGAGTAAGTCTACGAAGGCGGTATACGAAGGCTCGTCGAGATTGCTTTCTTGACTGCGTGGAGACACAGGTAAGCTTTGGGCGACGCATGAAATAATAATAAACAAAGCTTTAATAAAGAAAAACTTTGAAAGTTGTTTTTACTGTGATGTTAATGCAATTAATGCAAAGGTGCAGCGAGCCGGACAAGAATAACGATAATAATCTCCGGAGAAGGGGAACAAGGGGGACAAAGGACAAACACGAATCTCCAAGCACAGTTAGGTGACTGGTACGCGACTGAAAAAATACTCCTGATCCTGGTGACGAACCAGGGACTTCTTCATTTTTAGTGGAGCGTCCTACCAACGGAGTCAGCCAGGAGTTAGACATCACGATAGTGCAAACGGGTTTTAACAGCCACCACCACTCTAAACACCAACAAGCTTGAACGGCCTGCATTTTAAGGTTATGATGTTGATGCAAATAATGCAATGAACGCAGCTAGGTGACCGGTGAGCGACCGAAAAAATCCGCCGAGCTCTGGTTGGATCGATTAGGGGGTAGACCTAAGGCTACAGCTGCCTTTGTCTCCACTGCACTCGTCGAACGCTTTAGAACGCGAAAGCCAAACGCCGGACGCCGGCGTTCCACGTTCCAACGGGTTCTGGGAGTGCAGTGGAGACAAAGGCAGCTATAGCCTTAGGTCTACCCCCTAATCGTTCCAATCAGAGCTCAGCGTTCTCACGTCCCTCTCGTATCCTCCTTTCCCTCAGTTTCTCGACACATAGAGCAATTATACGTAGTGCAGATTAACTTCCGGCTGGCTAAATGTCCGTACAACAAATCTGACTTTGCGTTGACTCAATTTCTATAGACGGTTGCACTGTAACGTCAACTTGACTTGTATAGAGAACACGCAGGGATCATTTCCTAAAGATACATTCCCCTGCAGTTTCTAAATAATGTGTTAATGCCGCGCCTTCATTCCCTCGGGTTCTTCGCAGAAAGGGTCTTGCAGGCATCTCCGTCTTCGTTTATCTAGCGGGCACAAGGTGTGAAATCATTTTCAAAGTTTTAATTAGGTTATAGCACTCGTCTCTGGAGTCTCTCTTAACAGTAGCTTGTGTGTTGCGCTATGTAGCGCAAGAACACTAACCACAAAGGCAGCTACGATCAGGTCAATCGGGACTTCGCCACGACGGCTATTTTGTGACCAGTGGTCACAAAAGAGCCGTCGCTGGGCAAATGGAATATGTTGAATGCTAATTTGACCGCGATAGTTGTCAGGGTTTGCTACGCGCGTACGGTGATGAATGATTCGCTTAAATCTCTTTCTTCGCTGCGTTACAATATTTATTCACCTATGATTCGCCGACACTGCAGTACCGTAATTTGTCCGAAACGGGGCCAGATACAAATACGGTGAAGTAGTTGAACGCTTCTCCGTGTTTGCAACTGAGAACCAGATGCTCGCTCATCTGCACACGTTTTTAAGACCCTGCTAAACTTCGCAACAAGAGTACCGGCAAAAACCAAATCCACGTTAACTGACTCGAGGCCACATGGACAATGAATGTGGTCCTTCCGTCTGTTTGTCATCACGTCAAACTCGAAGAATTAGAGTGTGTAGTGGCCGGTCGCCGCAAGTTGTTGCGAGAGCATCGCAGCCTCTAACGTCCGGATAAAATAAGTGATTCGGGACAGAGGAAACAGTGGTGGAGAGAGGAGGTAACTGGCAGTTTAGTGCCGTCTAGCCGTGAGCTGCCTTTCAAGTAGTGGGCGGGTACCTAACACGAGCAGAGATAACATAAAAAGGGAGGCAAACATGCTTCTTCGTCTCGCCACCCAATACATGGTTCCTTCTTTATTAATGATATACGGCTACGACCAACGCGATCCCCCAAAAAGCACCAAAAAAGAAGAGAGAACGACGCAGAAAACAAAACTCAAAAGGATGGACAAGGAGTCGCGGTGCAGCTTTTGCGAAAGTTGACGTTTTCAAACGGCCACCCTTACTTACCTGCTACTGCAAACCTGGCGGAGCCTGCACTTGACGCGATGCGGGCCGCGCATCCGAGACCTGCCGGCGAACAGCAATCACATGGTCCCGGTGCTCAACCGCGCGGCGGCCGGAGCGCCGGCGGGGCCATCCCGTCGCGGTTCCGCCGGATGGGGATCCGCGGGGGGAAGTTGTCGGAGCGTGCTCGGTGTGCCCTACGCCGTCGGGAGGTGCTGCGTCAGCGCCGTGCCGAGCGCATCGCGGATCATGCCTTTCCCGAAGCGATGCCTCGGCGCGAAGAGATGAGCTCCCGCCGGCGACGTCCGCGTATCGAGCCGCGCTGCCATCGCGCGAGTCCACCCGCCGAACGCGGCCAAAGACCGAGCGAGGAGGAAAGCACAGAAGAGCCGGCTCAGGTGCGCGACGCAAACGCCGCCTCTCCCGGCGCAGTTTCGAATTTCGTTTCTCGTTTGTCTTTTTTTTTTTTTATCTTTTTTTCTTCGAGGACGGCGAACTTGTTTCGTACTGTTTCGTCGATTCTGTTTCCCCCACCCTTCTTTTTTTTTTTTTTTTTTAAAGCAATATAAACGCCCTGCGATTCAAATACCTCCACGGACCGTTATCTGGAGTACGCGAGCGTGCATCTGCGTCTAGGTCGGGTTTATTGTGGCGGGTCCCAGATGGCGCGCGGCCCGCGAA
This sequence comes from Ixodes scapularis, assembly GCF_016920785.2. Lineage (NCBI taxonomy): Eukaryota > Metazoa > Arthropoda > Arachnida > Ixodida > Ixodidae > Ixodes > Ixodes scapularis. The sequence goes on along the minus strand of NW_024609884.1, from coordinate 19,805,861 downwards.
CGTCGTCCCGAATAAAAATCGATAGACGCGAAAGGGTTGCGTTTTCAAATAATCTCTATCGTAGTACCTTGTTTTCTTTTCTTTTTTTTTTTTTTAGGGGGGGGGGGGGGGTTCGTGCTACCTACTATTCTTTCATCTCATTCTTCTACTTTTTTCCCCTTTTTTCTCTCTCTTTCTCTCTCCCTTTCTTGCGAGGAAAAGCAGTTTTTAGGACCGTACTTCCCGCCTTTTTTTTTTTCTTTTTTTGTCTCGAGATGCTGACGGAACGTTCCCTTAGGGAGGAAATTGGATTCTCGGTTTTTGTTCGTTCCCCGTCCCGCCCGTTTAAGTTCATTAATATCGCTCTTCAAGGGGGGAAACAAAGGAAATAGGGAAAAATATTTCTACCCGGCGCATTCTATCTTTCCCCCTTTTACCAGGTTCACTCAGCCAGAGCAGGCTGCAAATTTTGTTTGTTTTCATGGAATCTTATTTTGTAATAACTTTCCCACACAAGTTTAATTCATTCGTGCCTTCCCGCATCAGAGGAGCGTAAAATTCCTCCGATAGACTTAGCAGAATGGTCGTTATGAGCTTGGGTGACTATGATAGACTCAGTGTTGGCAGTAAGATGCGCGAAGCAACACAAAACAGCTTTTGATGTTGGTTTTGAACTTCTAAAAAAAGACCATTTATGACGTCATAATCAGGCTTTTATTGCCAAAATAATTGGCCGAACTATATATAAAAGGAAATCAATCGAATAACTGGTTGTAATTTTGAGGTTAGCTCAGGCGTCGTTACTTACTTATTACACATAACGAGACGGCGCGCAGTATTATTGGAAGATATATTCTCTAATAACCGCCGTAAACGTCGTAAACGCCCTTAAAGGAGCTGTGCAACGATATTCAATTGGAATGTTTTTCTCTCTACACGAGCTTACTGGCACACCTGGGACTCAAGGATACTCACACGCAACGCCACTGGCCAAGAAACGCCTTTGTTGCGGTGTAATTTCAAGGACAAAAGCGATCATTTTCATTCAATCTCTCCTTTGAAAATTTGATGACGTAACTCGGGGATCGCAGTACACCCAAGTGACGATAATTGAATGCGGCTCATAGATTGGACCCAAGCATTGCGTGGGCACTCGACTTGGGCTCGTGACAATTGCTATCTCGAGAAGCATTCGGGTTGTAACCCGTGTCCAATCGCTGCAACGACGACAATAGCCGAGCCATAACAATGTCTGGAACTCAGCGCGTGTCCTGCGCTTTGCCAACCCCAGCGCGTGGCTATGATCAACACTGGCGGCATATAATCGGCTCCAGATCACGTGGCCGCTTGTTCTGGCTGCGAGTTGAGGGGGTGAATGCTGCTCGTTTTTCTTAAATTTTTTTCTGGGACTTCTATTGCGTGAGGTGCAAAACGAACGCGTGTTTCATAGGTCATTAACGTTAGGGATCCGTTTTACGCGGTATTTGTGCAAAGTACAAAAATTGTTGCATTGCTCCTTTAAGGCAGTCTCTGTGTAGGCGAAAATTACCCTTTCATTAAAGGCTAAGGTGCTACAACATCTGTTTGTTTCTAGGGGAATGCATCCTACCTTACGAGGGTACAACTTTCTGTGGTCATTTGAAGTAGCGAAGTGGATCACTTTGGACGGCGGTCAAGATTCCTGAGGGCAAGGGTGCTCTAGCTTTTACAGCATTGCCTCAGGGAAAGTTTTGTAGCGTGAGCTACACTGGCCGAGGTTGAGCAGTTTCGCTTGGCTGGCATAATGAGCCGTGCTCCGTGCTGCGAATGCGCGAGGAGCAGTGACGTCACACGGCGCACAGCTGGCGCGCCGGAGCCGCCGCCGCGTCCGCCTCGCCGGTCTGCGCATTCCAGAGAAGTGACGTCATAGCCGCGGCAGACGCACTGGCGCCGCCGCGTGCCCAGCTGTGCGCCTCCGTTGCGCAGTAGCCAAGTCTGACGCTGCACCGGAGCCGCTTGATAGCGCCTCATTTTGTGCGCATAAGCTCACGCTACGTATATCCTGGCATAGCCGAGCTAAGCCACCGCAATATTTTCTTCTCCTGAGTGTATGGCGCCACCAGCAAGTGCCGAGAAAAACGTATAACTAAATGTTAAGTGGCAGCCCATCATCCAAACACTACTCAAGGCACACTCTCGCACCGAGAGACGCCGAGTGAGTGCCTTATACCAGGTGGTATAATGTCAAAGTAACCGTCACCTTTGGAAAAAAAAACTGGCACATGCTTTGTAATGAAGGTCAGAACGGTAGTCTGCGATTTACAGGGTGTTTGCATGAAAAGCAACCCGTGTTTTTTCTCACCGTAAGAATGAACTATGCATCGCCTAACGCACAATCCCACCCGAATGTTGCCCTAGCGGTTGGGATACGATTCCAAAGATTCAGAACTTAGCGCTAGCTAATTCAAACTTTTTTTACAGAGGAGCTGTTAAGGGCTAGGATCCCCAGGATCGTGTCCGGGACCAAACAAATGTCGACACAACACTCTGGTTGCCGCCGTCGCTCATAGATGGCAGTAGCTCTCCAGAGTGTCGTGTTTGCCGGTTGTCTGCTTGCTGCCGTCACTCATAGATCGCGGCAACCTTTCCAGCCTTTCCACTCTGCCTTGCCGACTTGCCGACGGCCATTACTTCATTCCCACCATAGCACAGCTTCGCTGGTCTTCCCTCTTCACCAAAGTAAAAAAATTAAAAGTTCTTTTTTTTAATTAAAAAATGGTGGCCCACGAAGCCCGCGAACATACATATATGAAAAGCATTTGCTACAAGTCCCATTTTCTCCTTGAAATTGTTGGGAAATTTTTTATAGATTCTTACTCAGATAGCAGTAAGGTCTAAAGCTAGCATCTGGTTCCAACCACTATTACTTCTTTCAGGCGGAGACTGAGTCTTCGGCGATGCGTAGTCTATTTTCGCAATGAGAAAAACACTCTTTACTTTTAAAATATCCCGTACTTTCGAATAAAGTGTTCCATAAGATACGGGCACGACATCAGAGCCTTCGGTGGTGCTCGACCTAGGCGATGCTCGTGCCGAAGAAGCAGCATTCGAAGGCTAAGGGCTGGGTCTCTCCTGCCGTGAACAGGCGAGAAAGACGTCCCATAGTTCATACGAAACTCCGCATCACTGAAAGTTCGCGCCCATTCAGTAAGCCTTTTGCTGAAGGACTGTCGCACGAAGGAGCATGTTGGGTTGGTAGGTACACGTGCTGTACATGTTGACCTTGACCGTAGGAAAGGTTCGACGTAGACGACTAAAACAATGCGATGACGAATGCAGGTGTTAAGTGCCGTTAGTTTGTGATGTTTGCTTTAACAAATTACTGCTGCGGACGCCAGCACGCATAGCGCATGTAAGTACAAACCCAGCATGTTTCTTTACATTCTAATCATTTGACGAAATTCCTATTGAGCCTGAAACTCCAGGCCAATATTTCGCTTCACCTGTTTTAGCACCGGGAGTATGACGTGTGGCTTCGCGCTCCGCGTATCGTTGACCCCGATCTCAAGTCATGTGTCGCGATACCAGCACTTGATTGGATTGGCTGCTTCGTAGTCTTAGGCGTGGTTAAGTAGTATTAAACGGTTTATGTATAAATACACGGATACAGAGGGAGATAAGCAAAACTTTCCACAGATTTGACAGAAAGCAGGGGGTGCTTCCCCTCAATAAGGGTCGCACTGCGGAGAAGCTGGCACTCGGGTCTGTGTGTCTGTAAGAGAAATGAAGATATCCGTTGTCGCACCGAGTTCCAGAAGCACGTGCGGATAAATTGCGGAGAACAAAATGGAGGAAAATTACTGGGTAAAGCTACAAATGCTCATAAAAAGATTTATTTGGGCATAATGAACTGGAGTTTACTTAAGATAGGTAACATAGACGTTTATTCGTATTTATTTTGTACCGGCGACGGTTTCAAAAGAGCTAATCCGTTTGCGTATTTTTTTAGCTTTATTTCTAGGATCTTTAGAAGGGATTAATTCTATTCAACAAAATAAAAACCGCGGATTATTAATTTCACGTAATTTTGTGAAATGAAATGCGTTCATGCGTCCTACAAACCCGAAAAAAAAAATATATATATATATTTTTTTTTTACATCAAGCTTTTAATTTTTTGCCACTTTTTTGCGCGAGCAGTGAGGCCGTGAGATTGCTCGGTAACGTTACCGGCTCTCTTTCACGTAATTTCTAGAGCTAGTTCAACTTATCCTCTGAGCCGCGCTTTTTTTTTTTTTTTTTTTTTTTTTTTTACACGCACGTCGACTCTTTCCCAACCACTTTTGATTTGGATTCGCAATGCATATACGAGAAGAAGAAAAAAAAAACAGTTGGGAGTATATGTTACGTAAGACACGGATAAAAAATGACTGCGTTCGGAAAACGTAACTAGATTAACGGGAATGTTCAGATTGGCGTTACTTCACCAAAAAAAAAAAGAAAGAGCGTTTTTTTTTTTTTTTTTTTTTTTTTTTTTTTGTGAAGTCGGCGTCTTCTCCTTGTCTTTACTTCACAAAAAAAGAAATCGAATTCAAAGGAAATCACAACCAACGGGCGCCTGTTCAATGTCGCCGAAGACTCTCGCTTTGTATCGAGAGTACGCAATATTCCGGCGTAGTAGATTTCGATCTCTACACAAAAGTATCTTCACTTTTTTTTTCTTCTTTTTTTTAGTGGAATGCAATACCAAGCTTGCGGCGAGGGCATATCTCTATGCGGCGAGGCTCAAGTTGTCGCGGCAATACGCACACACGCACAAAAAAGGCTGTCCGCATGATTGAACACGACGTAAAGATGTAGTATAGTACAACGTTATATGGTCAATGTCACTTCGCAGACTAATTTTAGGAATCGGTCTCTTGATTCGCCGAGATTCCCCCCACTGAGGCCGCAGTGATTGGCTGTATTATTACTCTGCAAAAAAGAAAAAAAGAAAGCACGATTTTTTTTTTTGTATTTTGCAAAGTTTTGACGTATATGTACACTGTGAAAAAATCCCGTGCGTCTTTTTTCCCGCACAACACTCGGAGAGCCAATCACCGCAACCTACGGAGACAGCTCAGCCAATGAAGATGCCGAAACATATGTTTAGACCAAAAAACACATTCTGAGTTGTGACATTAAGCAATGCAAAACGTCACGCTTGAATTGCTTAATGTCACAACTCAGACTGCGTTTTTTTTTTTTTTTTGTCTAAACATGTGTTTCGGCATCGTCATTCGCTGAGCTGCCTGCGTAAGTTGCGCTGATTGGCTCTCCGAGTGTTGTGCGGGAAAGTAGACGCACGGGATTTTTTTAGAGTGTAGTCACGGCGAGCTCGAGAAACGCGGAGCGTGTCGTACTGTGTTCCCGCTCCCTGCTTCGTGATTCATTTGTGAGCGTTCTTATCACGACTGCAGCAGTCTCATTGATTTCGGTGCGAAAAGGGTATGCTCTGTACTTGCCACACTCCGGCTTTCTTGAGCCGTCGGTGATTAGAGTAAGGAAAAGTACCGAGTTTGCAAGCTTCGGTCATCTCATCATTTATTATGCGCCTGCGAGTAATCACCAGGGAATAAAAAATAAAAAAAGCACGTGGGACCGATTGCGATGGTGGTGGAGAAAGCGTATACTTTACTTTGTCTCGTTGAGCGGATGTTCGTTGTTGTTTGTTTATTACTTTTCGTACGTGTCGGTGACTGCATATATTTATTCATCGGTCCAGAGGACCGATGATGTGTCTCGGTGTCGGGACCCCCCAAGCGGGTCCCGACGACGTTCCATCGATACCCGGAGCCGCACAGCGGTCGGCGGCAGAAAAGAAGCGGCCCGGAATATCGACCCTTGTCTGACGCACGGGTGTGGCGCGCTGGTGGCTGATGAAGGATAGTCGACTACGTGGCAGGAGGACACTTGCCTTTTCCTTTCCTTTCTTTGCTTTTTTGCTACCGCTTTGTCTCGATTTGCTTCGACGTCGACGAAAAAGCACCGGGATTTGTCCAATTGCTAAATTTTGACCCGGGCACGTGTCGGCGGTACCCATTTGTCTTCTCTCTCTTTTTTTTTTTTTTCTTTTTTGCGGCTTATCGACTTTTACATTTTTTGCACCGTTAATAGGCCTTTGATTATCTTTGCTTAACCCGGGTTCTCGCGCGCTAATTTTGGCGCCGCTGAACCTCGGCCAATTTCTATCGTACGTGGGTCGTGAAAGAGCCGTTATCTCTCGTGGGATACGTGCGGCACACATCCCCCGGCGTGGCCTCGGTTCATTGTCGCGAGGATGAAAATGTAACAAAAAGTTAGAAGGACGCAAATCAATGAATAAGGGGAGGGAGAAGGAGAAAGAAAAGGAAGGGCGAGGGGAAAAAAAGTATCTAAGAACGGAAGACGCAAAAAAGTTGAATATTTTCAGCACCGCTGTTTTCCTGGCTCTTCGCGCACTAATTAAGATAGCCAACGTTTATGACACGATTTACTCGTTCTAGAATGGACGTCCATTTATAAAGATGCTCGCAGTTCGTTGATATCTGAGAAAAACGTTTGATAACAGAGTCTTCAGCGAGTAAACAACGTCATCTGGTGCGCGCTTTATGGAGAAGGGGATAGAACAGCCGTGCTTCTAGTGGCCCGCTTCAGCTGCGAGGTCAAGAGCCCTAAATTACTCGTTACACGAGACGACGGTTTCACATCTGCGAGGTGTACAAATTTTAGTTGATCAACTTGGCGCTGCCTAAGCACTGAGTCTCAGAGATGCGCTCAAACCCGCACCGTCGAAAGTAACTTTTTTTCCTTTTTTAGCTATATATATATATATATATATATATATATATATATATATATATATATATATATATATATATATATATATATATATTGCTACAGCTGAGCAATGTACTGTCTTCACCAGTGTGAAAGACTCATTCGGCGAGGAAGTTTCTGCGACGGTTCTGAACCCAACTTGGTCAGAGGCAATTGACTTTTAGAGAGACAATAGAACGAAGTTTTATTTACTTCCCCTCGTAGGAATGGGTCTAACCAAAGTGAAACCAGCACAGCCGCCTAAAACTGCTTCGTCGAATGGATCTTCTATATTGGTGGAGACAGTGCAACGTTTGTGGGGCTTCATCAGGTGACATGTTTACTTTTGGCTCCTCCATCGTGATGATGGTGATTATAATAATAATAATTATTATTATTATTATTATTATTATTATTATTATTATTATTATTATTATTATTATTATTATTATTATTATTATTATTATTATTATTATACGGTAGTACACAATGATAATTGTATAATTGAAGAATACAGTGCTCAGTAGCAGAGTGATTGAACGAGTTCGGTTTTCGAAACGCGATGTTTCAGGGTGAGAATCACGCTCACGCCATTTTGAATAGAAAAGTAAGCGAGCCGCCAGCCAGCGTCTCAAGCTGACAGGGGAGCGACGCGCCCGCCGTAGCAATCAACCGCCTGCGCTTTTCGTCGCCTGACCCGTCTCTCTCCACACGTGGGCATGGGTGGAAGCGTGATCACGTGGCCAAAGATCGACGGTTGATTGGTCCACTGAACACGTATTAGCGATGTGCGCGGCCAAAATCGTCGCTGTGGTCAGCTTTCCACGATTGGCCAAACCACGGGCATATGAGCGCTGCCAGATTGTCAACTTTGACGGTGTTAGTTTCGGATTGCGATGGCTCCTAGCTTTTACTGTGTTTTTTAAACACATCGTCGAACTCGTCGTCGCACGCGATGGTAAGTAGCCAGATTAACAATTGGTGACGTCACGGCGAGGCAAATCCCAGTCGTGACGTCACGGAGGGAAACCATAAGAGGGCGCCACCGAAACATCTCGGCGCTAATACCTTCCACCGCCCTGTCAGCTGAGCGCTGAATGGAGCATGCGAACGAAACAATCAAAATCAAGTAATAAAATAGCGCGAACTGAACGAGGACGAAGAAGCACAATACGACAGGATTGGCGCTTTCGACGTGTGCCTCTTCGTCCGTGTTCCTCTTGCGCTCTTCTATCAATGTCAAGTACGAAACAACTAGCCCAATGGAAAGTCGGGTTCCATCAAAATCAAATTTGGGGGTTTTTCGTGCCAAACCAAGGAAGGGCATCTGGCGCGCCCCGGCGGAGGTCTGAAGAATCATTTCGAGGCCTCCTGGGGATCTTTTGACGCGCAACCGAAATCTCGGTTACACGGTGCCACCCTTCCGTGATAAGCCTCCGTCAGATTGCGGGCACCTCGGTCTGTATTCGAACCCGCCACCTGGGGATCCGTATGGCCAGCGCTTCGCCTCGCAGCCACCGAGGCAGCTACCAACGGAACGCCAGTTTCGCCGCTATATTTGTGTACAAATTGCCAAGGGGGGCCGAGCTAAATCGCTTTTCCTCGAATCTGAACGAACTGATTTATTTTGAGGGAGCCGGTTGATGGAGCCGACCTCGGCGGCCTAGCATCGACCTTCGTGACTCCGGGCAAAACGAACTCTCGGAACTAAGTAACCGAAAGGGCTCCGGGACTGTACGAACCATCTCGGCCGCTTAGATCGATAAGTCTTGGCGCTCCGTGTTGCGCAAACGACCCTCCTTGATGCCGGTGCTTAACGCAGAGAACGCGATTAAGGGGTAAAATCTCCGTATTTACTTTTTTTTTTTTTTCATAGATATATATTCTTGTTGTTTTTGCTCGTAGACTATATATAGATCTCTGCGGCGAGAGCGTGGTAACTTTGCGAGCGGGGGGTTCCCGGCTCCATCACCTTTCTTTACGGTTTGTCCGCGGGGCAGATACCGATAGCAGCGCACCGTCGTTTCAGGAATGCAGCCTGGACTCTGGCGAGCCGTCGACTGACTGTTACGCGCCATTTCCGAATCCGCCTCGGTCGCCTGTACTTTTGTTTGTTTCTATGTTTGTTTGTATGCTTGCTTTGCTTTACTGCGAAAAGATTATTGCGATCATCCCAAACTCCCATCTCTCTGGTTCTCAGCCAGTTTTGGGTTCCGGCATTTGCCTCAAAACAAAATCGACAGTTGACGGTCGTGTAAGCAGGTCGGTCGGTGTGGTAGTCCCCAGGATCCGTTATTAACTCTTAAATCTAAGATATTTTTTTTTTATTGCAGTTCTAAGAAGACATTTGAATTGGTGTGCGATTGCGGATTTGTTTGCTTTCATAGGCTATACGGTTCAAGGATTAATATAATTGAAAAACAAATGACAACAAAGACCCAGTGAGGTTTCCTTCATGCGCGGAAAACCGTTCTGGCGCCTTTATTGTTGCTTATATATATAATATTTGGAGTCCTGCGCCACTCCTGTCCTTATTGACTTGAACAAAGAGAACATACATTTTAAGAAAAATTCAACGAACAAAGACTGTATATTTGGAAAAAAAAAATATATATATATATATATATGCGTGTGTGGGGGGGATTTCATTTTAAATCGTGCAGGCAAAGACGGTCGAATTTTTAATTTTGCTGACAAAAATATATGTTATGGCGTCGTCTCTAAAAACGCAGTCGCCACAAACAGCAAGTTCTGTGGATTTTTTGTTCTCGACTTACGAATTTTAAAAGTGGCCGGGGCGGAAAGCAGTGTTTTTCACATCCGTCGTGGGTCGGATGTTTCGCTCGATCTCCCGGCGTGGATTTTCAGTTCACAGTCTATTAACGTTTTTTCAAGCACTCTGTGAGCACAATTAAAAGGCTCTAATGCCATGAAATATTTTTAGGTGCTTTGATTTTTTTCTGTAAAAATGTCAAAACCGCCCCCTTGGTTAATTGTTGATTAACTTTACAATTAAATACTGGCGATCTACTTGGGTTACATGAATATTTTTTATGTCTATGGAGACCCCAAAACACGCTCTGTATATATATTATAAAATCACTGAGCGGTATGTCTTTTGCGGTATGTTTAACTTTACGTTAATGTTATGCTAAAACCAAAAAGTATAAATTTTGATGTCGATTTTCTTAAAAAACATTTTTTTTTTGTTACAATGTATATATGATAGTTATCTACTCGAAAAGCAAGTCGAGAAAGTGTGTATTTAGTTTGTATGTTTTATATATAAGCCTCAATATCGGAAAAAAAGACGTCTTCGTTTTGCAAGACCTAAGCCAGACATAGCGACCCGTGCGTTTCTATGAATTGTGAAAAAGTTTTCTTGCATTTTTGTTTGCGTTTTGTAATCAATTATAAAATTATATCAACGCAATTTGTGTTATTGAATAGTTATTTATGTTTTTTTATAAGAGCGGAAATCCACGAGCAACATATCTGATCAAATCAGCAGGCCTAGTAGACATTCAATATCGAAGAGGCACAGACGTTGTATTGTTTCGATTTATAAAACATTCACTGTAAACTAGCATGACTAGCTATTCTGTCATATTACTAAGACATAGAAAGTCACCTCATAATTGATATATTATATACAATTCTTTCCGAAACCAAACGCTAGGGTTTGTTCACCGCACATCGCACAGATCACCAGGGAATGGCCTTTCACTTCCGTAATACACAAAAGTGGTGACACAGAAACGGTCCGAAACACACGGAGAGATTTTCACGGAGAGAATAGAATAGAATAGAATAGAATAGTTTATTTCATGTTTCTTTCAAAAATAAATTTTCCAGAATCGTCTCACTTAAGCACATGTGTGCTTGTGTGTGAGAACGGGCAGTCCAACTCAAGGCGTAGGGAATGAAGATTAATTAATAAGAATAAAATTACCCAACTCCCATCTTAACGGAGATTGCGTTAGAATAATAAAAGAATTAGGTTCGACCGATGGCAAGGCGATATGTCCA